>NC_051219.1:8479403-8516903 GCF_015220715.1 Pygocentrus nattereri | reverse complement strand
GACCCCTGTTTCCCATCACCACCACTATAAAGAAATCATAACTACTCTGAGTGACATTTTTCACATTGTACAGATTTCATAATCCTGAAATGTATATAGCTCAGTGTGCAAATGGAAATGGAAGCATGTGTCACTATATGCAAGTGTCACTGTACAGACCTCTAATAAATCTATAGCATCATTTTATTCATTGTAATTTTACAACCCCATTTCCAAAAAGTCGTGACGCTGTGCATAATATAAATAATTACAGAATGTAACGATGAGCAAAGCATGTAAACCATATTTTAAAAGGAAAATGCTACGAAGACAATATATCAAATGTTGAAACTGAGAAATTTTATTGGTTTTTGAGAACAATTTGCCCATTTTGAATTTGATGCCAGCAACATGTTCCAAAAAAGTTGGGATGGGGGCATGTTTACCACTGTATTTCATCACCTTTTCTTTTACCAAACTCTACAAGTGTTTGGGAACTGAGGAGACACTGCTGTAGTTTTGATCTCTGAAAAAGACGTCGCCTGGATGGCAATATATGTTGCTGAAACATGTATATATCGTTCAGCATTAATGGTGCCTTCACAGATGTGCAGGTCACCCATACCATGTGTACTAATGCTCCTCTATACTATCATGAATACTGGCTTTAGAACTGTGTACTGATAACAAGCTGAGTGGTCTTCAGCCTGGAGGACACAGTGTCCATGATTTCCAAAAAGAATTTCAGATGTTGATTCTTTGGACCACAGGACACTTTTCCACTCTTCCCCTCAGTCCATTTTAAATGAGCTCCGGCCCAGAGAAGGTGGCAGCATTTCTGGATCCTGTTGATATGTAGTTTCTTCTTTGCTTTTTAGTGTTTTAACTTGCATTTGTGGTGCAGTGGTGAACTATTTTCATAGACAGTGGTTTTTAGAAATGTTTCTGTTGACGAACTTTCACTAGACAAGGGCCATGGATTTGCATGTTTTTAACCCTCTTTTTTTCAATAATTTTCTTAACATCTTGTGATATATATGTCATTATCACTGCACACAACGACATACCTCACAAGATTAAAACAAATGCTGTTTTCTTGCGATCACAAGTTATTTAATAACATTGTCGCGACATAACACGTGTATAACGTTCGTTATGTCGTAATAATGGCATAAACATCTTGTGATCTCAAGAAAACATCTGTTATATCGTGATATTAATGTGAATAACTCGAGACCTCGAGAAAACATGAAAAAATTTGCGTTATTTCTCAGAGCTGATTTGCGCAGAGCGCCTGTAACCCCTCACCCTCACCAGAAACTATTTCAAGTATTTGCGCACATAGAGAGAGAGAGCGAGAGAGAGATAGAGAGAGAGAGGGAGAGAGAGAGAGAGAGAGAGAGAGAGGGAGAGAGAGAGAGAGAGAGAGAGAGATAAAGAGAGAGAGAGAGCGAGAGAGAGAGAGAGAGATAAAGAGAGAGAGAGAGCGAGAGAGAGAGAGAGAGAGAGAGAGAGAGAGATAAAGAGAGAGAGAGAGCGAGAGAGAGAGAGAGAGAGAGAGAGCGAGAGAGAGATAAAGAGAGAGAGAGAGCGAGAGAGAGAGAGAGAGAGAGAGAGAGAGAGAGAGATAAAGAGAGAGAGAGAGAGAGAGAGAGAGAGAGAGAGAGAGAGAGAGTTTTTCCCACCCATATTCAGGCAAAGTCCCGCCTTCGCTGTGCTGTGATTGGCTTGTAGTTTCCCGCTTCGTGCACCGCGATTGGCTAATACTTTGTACTCGCCCATTGGAGCAGAAAACTCGTGAGTACGAACTCTTAGCCAATCCTAGCACTCAAGGCGGGGCGCTACCCGCCAATCGGAGCGCTGGGGAGGCGGGGCTTGCCGGAATACGGGTGAGTGGTTGGGGTAGAGAGAAAAAGCACAAAACAAAAAATTAAAGCAGCGCGTGCGGCTAACGGCTAGCGGGGGAGTAACAGTCGGTTAGTCGGTTAGTCCGTTAACGGCGGGTAAGTCGGTTAAAGTGAGGCGCAGCCGAGACCTGGAGCTCCGGGGCGGTACGCGGGGCATGGAGCGAACCGTGGCGCCTCACGGGGCGACTCCACACGGCGGAACGGCTCGGGAAAGTCGACTTTGACTGGCCGAAGCGAAGAGAAGCAGCGCCGAATCGAAGCCCTGAGGAATGGCCGATCCTCTGCGGAGGACTCTGTTAGCCAAACTGAGGGGGAAGAAGGCGAAGAAGGCGGCGGTGGCTAACGGCGGCGGCGGCGGGGCCAACTTTAAGGCAAAAGTTTCGCCGCCGACGACGACGACGGCGGACTCGCCGCAGCAGAGTGGCCGAGCGGTCGCGGCGGTGGAGTTGGACTCGACGGCCAGAGGAGGTAAGCAGGGTCGGTGTTTGAACGGGGGTTTGGACGGCGGGGTGGTTCAGTTAGTCTCGGGGCTCCGCGAGAACGGAGAAAACTTTAACAGGAGAGACGACGGAGACAGTCGCTTCTGGGACGAACACCGGAGGAGAGAGCAGCTCGCCGGTGGAGACTCCATAGGCTTCGGTAACGCCAGCTGGGACAGTACTGGGCTGGAGCACGGGGACCGGAGGACCGTTAGACTACCCGAGGCTGCCTGGAAGAGAAACGGTACGAGTGCGTGCAGGGAAGCGGGCTGGGACGGAGCTCTGGTGCTCGATCAAGGGGCCAGTTCTGTCAGCCTGAGAGCCGCAGCCGAGCCGGCAGAGCCGGTCCAGTTCAGCTGCATCAACGGTCATCTGTTGGACGCGAACAGCTCCGTGAGTTCAGGGTCTGACCTTCTGCGTATCCTCCACGCAAAAGCGGATGACCTTGATCTGATCCGCCTCATCGAAAGTTTGCTGGAAAGAGATCTGAGGATGCCGGCTTTGCAGAGTCCAACGTTTTTCCCCACTGAGCTGGAGATGCTGGACTCCAGCGTGGGCCCACGGCTCCTGTGGGACACAGAGGGGTCAAACCGGCACTACTCAGTGGACAGTGAGGATGAAGACTACTATGACAATGAAATTCTGCCCCTCTATGGATCTGGGGCTCAAAACCTGGGGTTAAACGGCGGTGCTGGAGCGTCGCAGTCCGTGTCGGTCCGCTTTGTCCAGTCGTCTCAGGAAGAATCGGTCAGGCTGAGGACTCGGCTGAACGAAGCCTACTACCTCCTCATAAACACCGCGCGCAGCATGGCTTTTGACGGACAGGCGCAGAGCGGCAGCTCCAGCCAGTCCCGGGACAGTGTGAGGAGCGTGTGTTCGCGGTCCTCCACCAGGCTGGCGGAGAGTGACACGTGCTCTTCCGGACAGCACAGCAGCCAGCAGGCTTGCGGCTCGGACTGGGCCCTGCTGGACTTGGGTGAAAGCTGTGCAGCCAGATTTGGAGGCTGTCACAGCAGGAGTCTACAGTGCTTGGCCCCCGAAAGCTGCAGGCCACAACTGCAGAGGTCTGCGAGCGACTCGGGCGTCCGCTATAGTACAGAACTGAGACAGGGTGAGCCGTGTATGGTGAGCCCGAGCGGCTCTGTCCCAGAGCCCACACCAGTGGACAATACACTTGTTGCGTATGAGCCAGTAACCTCTGCAGTTTGCATGGTAACTGAGGCCACAGTTTTGGAACTCATGGGAAACGCAGGCTTGCCTGACCACACTGGCTCAGTGGATCAGAGCCTGGGAGAACCGCAAATGGAGACCCAGAGCGGTTCCATGACTGACCCCATGGCCGTGCATGATACGGTTCCTGTATGCGAGCCAGTGGACGAGTGCTTGCACCCAGAGAACACAGAAGCTGAGACCTTGCTTCCAGACATGAGCCCGATCGAACGCTGCAGTGGCTCCATCAGCAGCCTGGTCGGTTCATCTGACTCTCCAGATGTTTCAGCCCAAAGGTCTGGACCTTCCGTCTCACAGCACCTGAGCCAAAGTGCGTGTACTGGAACGCTGGGCAAACCGCCCGGAGTCACTGTCAACAAGATGCAGGAGTGGATGCACAAGGGCCGCGTCCTTTCGTCTGAGATGCGGCAGAGAATAGCTGGCTCCTCCCTGCGTGGGCCTCAGGGTCAGGACGGCCAGGCGTGGCCGAAAGCCTCCGTACATCCGGCGAGCGCCACACACACAGCCAAACCCGGCAGCGTGGGCTCCGCTGGAGGGCCTCAGCAAGGTACAGCCGCTGCAGAGGGACGGAGGAGCTTCCCCAACTCTCAGTCTCCTTCTCTCTTCCTTTCAGCCCATTTCTCGCTGCCTTCATGTGCTTTTCTGAATAACACAAAGAAGTTGAGCTCAGTTGTCATAATTTTATATATATATATATATAAAACAATGTTGATTTTCAACTTTCTGCCTTGTTACTAATCTTCTCCCTTCATCATGACCAAGGAGAGGGTTGTTTCAGTGGTTAATAGTAGGAAATTCAGCATCTAACAGCAGCTGAAAATAATGCAGTGTATTTTAGTTTGTGATTCAAATGTGCACATAATTTCCGTGTATTTAATGTAAACAGAATTTTGTCAATTTTCCAGAGAAACTTCACAAAATGTTATTTCTACAAAATGTTTACATAATTCATGAGATGTAAACAGTCACGCAGAATGGTTTGATGTGGAACAATTAATTGTAGGAATATTTACCCATGTCTGTGCAGTGGTGGTGATAGGAACCAGGGGTCGCAATGTCTAGAACACAAATTATAGACATTTTAATTATCGTATGTGCCTCTCGACCATGAATGGATTTTAAAAAATGCATTTTAGGCTGACAGCTGTTCTCAAAACTACAGTGTCTCAGACTTCAGGCAGCATATTCTGAGTAGTGAATATCTAAGTGGCTGCTTTAAGAGGCATTAAATTCGCCGGACGTCTGGTTCCCATCACCACCACTGTGAACAGTTCTGACTCTAGAACAGAGCGTTTCACATCGACCCGCTCTGAATGGCTCCATTTTATTACGCAGAAATGCTGAAAAATGAATGGAATTCCACAGTAATATTGTGGTGATATGGTAATAATTGTGTGGATCTTATACGTCTGGTAATTATATACACATTTGAATCAAGTAAATTTGATGGATCTTCGCGGTCAGACAAATTAGGCCATAGACGTTTAGGGCCAGAGTAATAAGAGGAAAACTACAAAGCACTTAATCCCAAACAACGTCTCGCTGTAGCTTCTCAAGTGGAAAAACAATAAGACGGTCTGAAAAGCACACGAAGGCAGCATCTCTCTCTTTCCTGGGGACATCCTGACACATCCTCACCTCCACTCATTCCGAGCCTCAGTCATCACGGCCGCCCCTGTGGACACCGAGCAAAGGGGTGGACGGGCCGAGGACTCTGCTCTGGACTCTGTAACCGGTGGCGGGTCGCTTCCCTTCCTCTTCCTCACTAATGAAGGCTCATGTAACGATGGGACTGTAGCTAGCTGCACGTTGGTGGAGGGTTCTCACTAGCACCCCTTAACATCATGCTACTAACATGTGGTTCTCAGCGCTGTGGTGACGAGCTTTCGGGTTACCAAGATTCTGTGATTTCTTTGATTAACAACATGTTCCTGTTTTTGTCGAAGTGTCTCCAGCAGAGCTGCCCAGATCCTATCCTGCTACATCAGCGGTGTTAGTGGAGCTGGAATGACGGAAGAGTGAGCTGATCGGAGCTGGGGAGCAGATTACTGCTATCTGCTCTGCTCCAGCTTTTGTGTTTCATCTCTAAGACGAATACACGCTCGCTGTGCAGGATAAGATTTGGGCGTCTGGAGCTCGTCTTGTACCCTGAAACCAAACCGAGCTTTGTTTTCACCACATAAGCCTTCAAATTTGAGCAGATTCAAAGGCCAATTTGTCCTACTGCGTTCCAGGTGGCAGACTCGGAGCTCCAGATAAGGATGGAGGAGCGCGGTGCGCTTTGTGTGGAAAACGGATGCCCAGCTGGTTTGGGTTCATGTTCCCGCAGATATGGAGCACTGTGTGCTCAGTAGCTGTGTTTGAGCGTTTTCATCAGCAGGTCCTACACCGCTCTAATGATATGATCACAGATATGAGCGGAGGGCTGGTGGCGGGTGTGTGCAGGGCTGGGGGGAAGTCCAGTGGGTCATACTTGGCTATAATTATATCCGTGCGTAGAGCTAGCGGAAAGCTGTGGTCTGCGCTGGTCTGGAGGGAAAATGCCAAAGTTTCTCAAAGCGCTTAGTGTGTGGAAACGGATCCGTGTGTGTGGAGTGTGGCAGGGGAGCTGTTTGTTTTTGAGGGGACAACAGTTGGTCCTTTAACACACGCTCACGCACATGTGGCTCGTTACTGCAGAGGGAGAACAGCCCTCCACATTCTGGGTGTGCCAGAATCTCAGAGCAACATCTTGTCATTTTTTCAATATTTTCAACACTATTTGAAAACGCCAGCGGCTCCTCTTATTGTGTTAGTGATGGGCAACGTGGCGATATTAGGGATGCTAATTTTGGTACGTTCTATTGACCGAGAACCGACCATCATTTCTCTGTGGTTAACAGTTAGATGACCAACCCAACTGCAAACCCAAACCACGTTTTATATATGAGGCTATGTGACGATATATGGCCTGACTGGGACTAGCTTCACGTTCGACTTCTTAAAGGTTCTTAAAAAAGAAAGAGAGGTCTTAAGTAAAGACAGTCGTTCTATGTAGAACCATGATCACTCAGAGACCCATTAGCCTGCTTCAATGCTTCTTTGCGTGGTGAAATAGTTCTTCAGATGGAGAATTTGTTGTATATGGTTCTAGAGAGCACCAAAAAGGGTTCTGCTGTTGGTATAATGTCAAGCTTGAAACAATACAAGAACATTTTGGTGTTATTTAGAACCTTAACGGTTAAAATGTTAACGATTGCATATAGAACCATTGTCTTTACTAAAGAACCCTTGAAGAACTGTTCTTTTCTAAATGTGTGTACATTTGCAACGATTTTCCCCAAATTGTCCAGCCCTACACACTACATAGACTAACCGTTAACTAGCAAGCACATTGGTAGGTCGTATCTTCTGGCTGTTCTCAACAGAAACAATATAAAAAGACGTTTTATATGAAAAATATTAAAAAGCTGAGCGCTGTTTCATGTAGATAAATATCCTAGTTATGCTGTTGCTGTAAACTAATGTAAACATTCTGGCGCTATCGGTTAAAAATAAGGGCAGTTCAGGAGTCGGGAATCGAAGTCGTTGTGGGTCTTTCGGACTGAGTAGGGCTACCAACCAGCCCTCAAGTGACGTGGAAACCCCGGCTACTCAAATGTTAGTTGTTTATTGTAAGTTAATTAAACTTTTTAACCGAAAGCCGTTGGTCAAACTGCATGTTTGGTTAATAAAAGAGGATAATCGTCCTGGCTAATTGGATTCAGTGCAGAGCAGGGAGTGAAATCTGAGTATAAATGATTCATAGTATATAGTACTAAATACTGTGACTCCGTTTGATTTAGTGTAATAGGTAAGATCAAGTAGTATAGAATAGAAATACAATACAAATATTGTGATGAGTCTTGTATATAAGCAAATTTGGTTTGAATATTGTGATGTTATATTTTTACCATTGCGCTCACTCCTACTGAACATTTCGTAATCAGTGCACCAATAGAAACTTTGCGTTACATTAATAGGTGCTTAGCTAAGAACGTCCTTCCCTTGCTGACAGTTTGCTTACAGTGGTGAAGTTTAATAGAAGCAAAAAGACTGAGACTGATTGAGTATTTGTGTTTCACTTGATTGATATGTGTGCATCATTTCGATACGAATGAAATAGACACTCACTGGCCACTTTATTAGGTAGTAAAAGGTTGGACCCCCTTCTGCCTTCAGAACTGTCTTAATTCTTCATGTCAGACTTTCAACAAGGTGTTGGAAACGTTCCTCAGAGATTCTGGTTGGTTATTTGAGTTCCTGTTGTCTTTCTATCATCTGGAACCAGTCTGCCCATTCTCCTCTGACCTCTCACATCAACAAGGCATTTTCGTCCACACAACTGACCGCTCACTGGATATTTCCTCTTTTTCGGACCGTTCTCTGTAAACCCTAGAGATGGTTGAGTGTGAAAATCCCAGTAGATCCGCAGTTTCTGAAATACTCAGACCAGCCCGTCTGGCACCAACAACCACGCCACGTTCAAAGCCCCTTAAATCCCCTTTCTTCCCCGTTCTGATGCTCGGCCTGCACTTCAGCAAGTTGTCTTGACCACCTCTACATGCCTAAATGCACTGAGTTGTGGCCGTGTGATTGGCTGATCAGCTCTTTGTGTTAACAAGCAACTGAACAGGTGTACCTGCACCTAATAAAGTGGCCGGTGAGTGTATATGACATCAACAGTCGTTGCTAAACGTAAGTAAACAGCAGGACAGTTATAACGTTATTACGTTAGAATGAGGCAAATTCAGTGCTTTCAGAAACAGAAGCTAACAGCCGAAACAGTAGGACTAATATCTCACACGCTGCACTTCTGAAACACTGCCAGTTACAGAAGCTCCTGCTGGTCCTGCATTCATTAAGAGCTGGACTACTGATCTCAGATCTGTTTCTCCAGGCCTGACACTGCTGTAAATCACGTTGGGCTGGTGGTAGCGCTGATCGGGGTCCGCACTCTGAGCTTATAGGATGCTTGGCCCCCTGTCCAGCTTTTCAGATGCATTCCAGCGTCATGGAAACGTGAAACTCTGGGAGGAATATTTTGAATGCCGACGCTGTTGTAGACTTTGTTTGTGTTTGGTTACTTAATGCCAGACTACGGTGGACGATGAGAAAAGAACGATTACGCATTAGTTAAGGTCAACTGGGATTATTCCTTCCGGTTGGCCTCGGGTTACCTAAAGAATAATGGCATTGAGTCGTGCTGTGTAATGCGCTCTGTGTTTGGTAGCCTGTGTGCTTGTGCGTCTCTGATAAACTGAGTAAGTAAATACATTGTGTGCAGGGTTATCTTGTTATACTATGACTTACAGCAAGGACAAGTGTCAGTACGTGCGTAATGCTGAATTATCAGCTTAATTACAACCACATTTCCAAAAAAAAGTTGGTACGCTGTGTAGAATGTAAATAAAAATAGGATGCAGTGATGTGCAAATCATGTAAATTAAAGGACAGTACTACAGACAACAAATCAAATGTTGAAACTGGGAAATTTTACAGTTTTTTGAAAAATATGCTCATTTTGAATTTGATGCCAACATGTTACAAAACTATTTCACCAACTCTCCTTTTACCAACACTCTGTAAGCGTTTGGGGACTGAGGGGACGCTGCTGTAGTTTTGAGAGTGAAATGCTTTCTCATTCTTGTTTGATACAGGATTTCAGCTGCTCAGCAGTTCTGGATCCCCCTTGTCATATTTTTCATACATTTCATAATGCACCAAATGTTTTCAAATGTTTCTGGACTGCAGGCAGGTCAGTTTAGCACCCAGACTCTTTAAATATGGTGCAAGGTTGTTGGAATACATGCAGAATGTGGTTTTACATTGTCTTGCTGTATTAATAAAGGCTTTCCCTGAAAAAGACGTCGTCTGGATGGCAGCACATGTTGCCAAAACTTTAATGGCGTCTTCACAGATGTGCACGTTACCTGTGCCATGTGCACTAATGCCCCCCTAAACCATCTTGAATTGTGGCTTTTGAACTGTGCACTGATATCAAGCTGAGTGGTCTGTAGCCCAAAGGACACAGTGTCCATGATTTCCAAAAAGAATGTCAAATGTTGATTCTTTGGACCACAGGACGCTTTTCCACTTCATCTAAGTCCATTTTAAACAAGCTCAGGCCCAGAGAAGGTGGCAGCATTTCTGGATCCTGGTTATATATGGTTTCATCTTTGCGTTTTAGAGTTTTAACATGCATTTGTGGATGCAGTGACGAACTGTTTTCACAGACAGTGGTTTTTAGAAGTGTGTGTGTGTGTGTGTGTGTGTGTGTGTGTGTGTGTGTGTGATGCACAGTTTCTCCTTGTCCTTGTGACTGATTATGATACTTATTCACTCGTCTTGGCTGCACGCTGAAGCAGCTGCGTCAGGGCTTCCCCTTTTTACCTCGTTTCCACTGATCTGAGGGCAGTTCTAGATAAGAATAACCTCAGGGTTTCAACAGAAAGCTTATCCTGCCTCAGTTGTGTTCATGCACTCTGAGCTTGCTGAGTCCTATAGACGAATTGAAGGCTTAGAGCTGTTTGGTTTTACTTGTTTGAGAGTTTACGCTGGAGTTGGTGTTTCGAGAGAGCTGATGAAGGACACAGTGTCCATGATTTCCAAAAAGAATTTCAAATGTTGATTCTTTGGACCACAGGACACTTTTCCACTCTTCCCCTCAGTCCATTTTAAATGAGCTCAGACCCAGAGAAGGTGGCAGCATTTCTGGATCCTGTTGATATGTAGTTTCTTCTTTGCGTTTTAGAGTTTTAACTTGCATTTGTGGATGCAGTGATGAACTATTTTCGCAGATGGTGGTTTTCAGAAGTGTTCCTGAGACCATGCAGTGATTTCTTATACAGAATCATTTCTGTTTTTAATGCAGTTCTGCCCAAAAATCATTGCCAGCAAATAAGAGTTTTAGGCCTTACATACAGAGATTTCTCCAGATTCTCTGAATCTTTTAACATTATTATGTACTGTAGATGATGATAAAGCAAAAGTTGCCCCCATCCCAACTTTTTTTGAACGTCGTTGGCATCAAATTCAAAATGAGAATATATTTTAATACAGTTCTCAATGATTTATAGGGTTTAAATGATTTGAACATTATTGCATTTTTGTTTTTATTTACATTTTGCACAGCGTTCCAAACTACCTGAGTTGAGAGTGAGGCACCTGTGTGTGTTGTGTGGGTGTACGTGTAAGTGATTTATGGTGAAGATTGTCTTGGCTGATTTCTAATGAAAACACGTTTATTAGTCGTCCTGATTGCTTTGTGTGCAGACAGGAAACGATCTGTCTAGATAAGAAGTTTTAGCAGGCGAAGACGAGGCCTGCATTCACGAGACGTTTTAAAGCGTTAATATGAGTTGCTGGTTTGCTGTGGTACATTTTGTTGTTGTTTTGTTGGCAGAGACTGATGTGAGCGGGAAACTCATTCAGACGTGTTTTTAAATGAAAGAAAAACTAACCGGACCAGACGCTGCCCTTCTTTGTCTTCAGAGCTGGACCGTCCTATATTGACCGCAGCGATTTATTATCTTCGGCATTTCATTCAATATTGACATGACTGACTGAAGCCCCGCCCGCATCAGCTCCTACTGGCTGAAGCGTGGGTCGAGCATGCGTTGATGTCTGTTGTTCATTAGTGCACGGCTTTCATATCAATAGCAAGAGAGGCATTTCTGGCAGATACCAAAATGTCTTAAGCTTAAGGGGCTGTAGGTGGAGGCATATTGGGACAAGGCCTCTTCCTTTCAGCAGTGCTAATGCGGTGGAAGAGCATGAACAGCCACTGAATAATCGCTTTTCACAGTAGCCTGTTTTGAAGGTCCCTTAGTTGAAATATGCTTTTATTTTTTAATAGAATTGCTGGGATTTATTTGGGTGAGTGACAAAACAAGAAGTGAACTGGATTTTCATCTTTCAAGTAACCGAGCACGTAATTTCTAAAAGTGTTGGTGCTTAAATGTTTTATTGAGGCAGTGACACTATTTTTTGGTATCAAGAAAACCACTGTTTGCCCGTCGTATCTCGTCATGGCCAGCAGGGGGTTTTCGCCCGTCCACTTTCACCCCTCATTGCTCGCTAGCAGGTCAACGCAGCATCGACTAAGCATTCCGCTCTCCTCGAATACAACATATCACTGCTGTCAGAACAAAACCTTGTATCTCCAAAATGGCAACTTTACAGGAGAAGCACAAAACTTTAAGTTTATTTTTAATGTAAGTCAATGGAACCAGAATTATTTCCCAGTCATTTTGGGCTGTTTATGCCATCCTTACAGCATTGTGCAAATAACTTCATCCTGATTGGTCTCTGCTAGTTTCTATTCAGTACAACTTCAGCATGTGTGGATGAGCTGCTCCCTGATGCTGTGTGATGAATCGTCTTGAGTGAGTGTGTGTGTGTGTGTGTGTGTGTGTGTTATACACAGCGTCTCCTTGTCCTTGTGACTGTGATTATATGATACGTATTCACTCATCTGGTCTTGGCTGCGTGCTGAAGCAGCTGCGTCAGGGCTTCCCCTTTCCACCTCGTTCCCCACTGATCTGAGAGCAGCTCTCGATAAGAATAACCTCAGGGCTTGAACAGAGAGAGCTTATCCTGCCTCAGAAGCCTTCACGCACTCTGAGTTCTGTAGACGAGCTGAAGGCTTAGAGCTGTTTGTTGGAGTGTTTACGCTGGAGCTGGTGTTTCTAGAGAGCTGATGAAGGCTTCTGGTGTCTGAATTAGAGGCTGTGTTGTCTTTTAGCTCTTTTGAAGGAGACAGTAAGCCATAAACATTCATGCCCCTGCAGATGTAGTGAAGTTACAGAGAATCGTAATGTTATGTGAGGTGATGGTAATAGAGGGAGGTTGAGAAACATAAGGATGACAAGTCTTTGCTTGTCGGGGGAGGTGGGGGGAGGTCGTGGTGTGGGGGGGGGGGGGTCTGTCGCAGCCTAGACTCCACTTGGAAGCTGGGAAGTTTTCCGTTTCACTTTCAGTGGTTTAGCAGATTGAAACTGCTGCACCGTTTAAGGAGTTTATGGACTGAGAAGCTGCCGAATAAGAAGCCAGCGTTAGCTTCGCCTGTGTGGTGCCATCAGTTGATAAAGTAATCAAAGCTAGCCAGTTAATGTGCGGTTATTATTCAGAAACATTTTCGTTGTAGTCAAATGTCTTGGCTGTAATGAAGACTTGTTGCTGGTGGTTGTCCTCGCTGTAGTGATGTCTCTGGCATGTAAAGCT
This sequence comes from Pygocentrus nattereri, assembly GCF_015220715.1. NCBI lineage: Eukaryota > Metazoa > Chordata > Actinopteri > Characiformes > Serrasalmidae > Pygocentrus > Pygocentrus nattereri. The sequence continues at coordinate 8,504,065 of NC_051219.1, read as the reverse complement.
TGCTGGTGCCCCAACCCGTAACCAGGCCCTCCAGAATGAAATTCTGAAATGAAATACACCCTCACACACACACACACACACACACACACACACACACACACACACACACACACACACACAGAGTTCATGCTGGGTGGTTTGCTAAGGCTGTATGTGGCCCTACTGATGGCCTGTAGGATAGCCTTTCTCTGCTTCGCCCGACGAGATAGATGCAGTACTGGGGCACATTCATCTCTGTTAGACCTCACAGACCCGTCCAGTTCTTCTCCTGTGATCAGTCCCAGTTTTTAATAGTTAGAGCCCTAAGACTTGATTGATGGTGGTCATGGACTCTAAGAGGCTCATGTTCTTACTTGCTCCCATAACTTACTTTTGTGGAGAGGTGAGATTTTCCTACGACGGCCACAAAAACGGTTGAAAGTGGTCTTGTTATTTGTCGGAAGGACAGCGATGAGCTCGTTCTTGTACTGACTCCTTCCTTGAATAAGCCTTCAAATCAGGCTCTTAAATCGTTTTTGGATTTTGAATTTGTTTCAGCTGGACGGTTTGACACCAGATGGCCAGTTACAACTGACTTCGAGGTCCAGATTCTGACTCTGCTCCCAGTTATTTGGACATTAGAAAATCGGCCATTTGCTCTGATACAAAAAACCTAAATAAACCTGGCTGTAAAAATCTCGAACAGATATGTGGGTGAGGAGGAGTGCGAAGGAATGAGTAGAAAGAAATGTCTTAAATCAGCCCCGTCCTCTCCACCAAGAAAGAACTGTCACACGTTGACGGTGTGTCCACATTTTTGACATTTTTCTGCTTTTTTTTGCCCTCGAGATGATTTTTCAGGAACTCTGATGTTGTATGTGCGAAGCAGCCGAGTCAGATTTACAGCGGGCCCGAGGCACGGCCCGAGGCGCTGTAGATCTGTGTCTGGGTCTTAGCATGTGTGCGTGTGTCTGTGGTCTGGAATTCGCGGCGTGTGTGTGCATGCTCCCCGAGTTATGAAAGACCCTTTAAAAGAAGCACGACAGCAACCAACCTCGGCACAGCAGCCGCAGCCAAAGCTAGCGCGCATACTTTACAGAAGACGTGGAAGCACAGCTGCTGCACACTGGAGTTCACGGATACTCTGGTTTATTAGTTGCGGATCTGTTTGGGCCGCATGCCGTTCAGTTCTGCTGCGGGAGTGGAAGTGAACAGGGTTTTGTGGAGCGTTTGATGCGATGGGCTTTTCTCGTGTTGGCGCCCACATTAAGGGATGGTTCCTAGGAGAAATGGGAGGCTCAGAAGCCAAGGGTTGATGGGTTCGTGTGTTGTGGTGTGGCAGAGCTCACAGAAAGGAAATGCCGTGTTGTGGCTGATAGAGTGAGTCGGAATTGGGTGGAATGTCCCGTTGCAATTTTATTTATTGCGACTGCGATTTAAATTGCGTTCTCATCAGAGCTGATTTCTTTTGCCCAAGAAGGCCACCAGGGAAGCTTGACCCCTGGACGTAGTGAGCCAAACTGCCAGTAAGTCGTGGTTGTGAAGTCACAACACATGGAGGTTTGGTCGCCTGTGATTGGTCTAGCTTATGTACAGGCATTTCAGAGGCTCTTATAGATTCAAAACGTTGCCACTAATGCACAAAAAAACGGTTCTTCAAGGGTTCCTCAGTAAAGGCAATGGTTTTATAGAACCATCAACACTTATTTCAAACATCCCATTTCAGGCATGATGGAAAACATGTTGTGTGTGGTTCTATGTAACGCCTTTTTGGGAAGGGTTCTCCACAGCAAGATGTTCTTTTATCACAAGCTTGACATTGTAACAATAGCAGAACCCTTTTTGGTGCTATGTAGGACGATAAACACATTCTGTATCAATCTGAAGAAGTATTTCGTCATGCAGAGAACAATTTAACCATGCGATATGGTTTATGGTTCTGTGTAGAACCCCTGTCCTTAGTAAAGAACTGTGTTTTTAAGAGCCTTAAAGAATGATCTTTTTTAAGGCTGTAATTTAAAAAAAATTGCAGCTCTTTCCATTTGAATATTGTACTTGTCTTTAATTGCAATGTGGACATAAAATGGTCAGTCTTCCAGTTCTAGGAGTTCTAGGAGTTCTCTTATCATGACTGGGATTCAGAACCTTTTATGCGCCAGCTGGGTACGGCACTGCTCTTGCGACCAAAAGTACCACAGTACAAAGCACTAATACACACTGCAGGCATTTCAGAAGTGAAGCATAGACTACACTGGGAATTCCTCCAAATGTTCACATTTTCTGCACGTTTCTTTCATTAAGATATAAACTGTTTTATATGGAATGGTTCATTGTCGAGAAACTTACAGACTCAGCTTTACACAGGTAGGTGAAGTTAGCGTTAGGAGTCTTGCCCAAGGACTCCTGCTGGTATAGAGTAGGGTGCTTATCCGGAAGGGGATTGAACGCCCATACCAACAACTTTACAGTGGTGCTTATAGGAACCCGGGGGTCACAATGTCAGCATAACAAATATAGCCAAATTATTTACTATGCAAACCACCAGTGACCCTACACGATAATTGTAATGTAGTGGTAAATCTGAATAAAATACGTTTATTTATAAGACTATTTTTTGTCATGAACGTATTTTAGGAATGTGTTTTAGGTCAAAGCTTTGTGGAATGTCATTTAGGCACCAGGTGACCTTCGCTTATGTAGACATTCTGGTTGTCTATCTCCACCACTGTGCCCAGTTCAGGTTTACCTTCCATTTATTTTACATGACCATTTTCCAACTTCTCTTTATCCCGTAGGATCAAACAGGCTGTATTTCTTACTGTGTGAGACGGATAGAAGCGAATGATCTCTGTTCTGATTGGCCCTTCATTGTGTTCAGAGCTTAAATATGAACAGGCAGAGCTAAACTGCTACAGCCTGAATACAAACAGAGAATTGAAAGCAGGTTGTTTTTGCGGCGTAGTGTCCGTGTAGGAACTGGAGTGAAGTGAGTGAAACATTCATAGTGTTCACGTTATTTCAAATTCTTTGATTTAAAACGAGCCCTTAATGCGGCGCTTATACTCAAAATACTTTTCATTAAGGCAAAAATCTGTGCAAAATACTATATAGAGCTGCGGATAACGTTAATTTTATGCGCTGAGTGTTTGTGGTCAAGAAAACTCGGATTCTGACGGGAGTTTCCCACAAGTCCGTGAGGTAAACACTGTTCTTTTCAGCACTCAGCACTTGCACTAATCTCACTAAAGCTCGTATAATGAGTTCACATGCAGGGGAGCCATGTGGTGATGTTTGTGTTCCATGCTTTAGTACAGAATCAAGGCCAGTGGGCAGCAGAGCGAGAGAGTATTTCTGTTCAGAACCTTCAAATCCGTAAAAAGTGTGAAGGTGTTATTGTGATTGATTGGGAAATTCAGCTGGCAATTAAGTGCCGTATAACTAGCGGTGACTCACCACGATACCTTGGGGCGTGGGGCCACTCTTCAGTACCATGCACGAGAGTCGGTGGCTAACTTGTACACAGTACGGGCAGGAGCGGGACCACACATACGTGTAGAGCCATCCCACGAGCTATGTGTGGTGATTCATCTGATAATATCTAAAAGAATGTTCCAGATGAGCAGAAGACAGTAAACGTATAATGTCTAATAAAATACCAAAACTGAATAAACTCGTTCTAAACCAGCTGTGCAGGGCTGTGGGCAGGCGGGACGAAGCGTTATGGTTGCAGGTGGGAGCGGGACAAACGGTGCAGACTGAAAAAATCAGTCCTGCCGAACCAGCTCATTAGCTAATTAACTAACTGTTACCTGTCGATGTTTAATAGCTCTGTATTGTTAAGAGAAACAGGAAAAGTCACCAATGCCGCCATTTAAAGGTGTTAACAACAAACATTTCTTACCTAATCATGTGATTTTGAAAGCTACCAACTTTGGAAAACAACTGCGATCAGCTCAGGTAACCAGTCAGGCCATTATGTAATAGTTGTGACAGGCCTGATTGTGTACAGCCTTTTTTAGCATTCTGGCCATGTTTTTGTCATTTTTGATCAGGACAGAAGTTGGAGGCTCCTTGTGATTTTGGAGCAATGAATGGTCGTAAACGCTGGAGTTATTCGTATAACTGCTTATTCACCCTTTAGCCCTGAAAGATGGCAGGCAGACTGCTGGTCACACAGCATCACAGACAGTCTTGCCTAGCTAGTAGATAAAGAAAAGGGTGGAATGGGAAAATTCAAACAAGACGTTGGCGAGTGAGAAACTGATTTCAGCCTCAGCAAGTCGAACGTTGAGAGACGTTTTTCAAGAAGTTTCCTGCTGGAGATGCGAGAAAAGCGAGCTGAGTTAAAGCTTAAAGCAGAGCAAAGTGAGTCTGTTTTCATTTCTATTTATATACTAGTACATAGCTGGTACATCAGCACGTACTGAGACATATTTACAGCCGAGATGGTGAAACGTTTCAGTAAAATGGACAAAATGCTGAGAATTGTTATCGCCTAAAGTGTTTGTTCAGCTTTGTTTGCTGTATTATTTTTCGTGGTTTTACAGTGATGCATATTTTCGTAACGTGTCCTGATGTGATGTTTTGTGCAGCCCTGCCGAGGCCCTGCGAGTCAGCCAAGCGCTAAAGCGTCTTAGTGGACAGAGGCTGGCATGCCTGGCCTTATGTAACTGTAAGATCTTGTGAGTTTTGTTTTTGTACCGCACTGTTTCAGTAATGATACGGGTGAAGCGCAGTGAGTTTCATTCCTGCGCTCTTGAGCCTCTGAGCCTCTGTAATGACATATCCAGCCCTGCTTCCCTCCGCGACCTCCTGGCCTTTTTTTTTTTTTTTATAAGTGAAAATATTTAGGCGAGTGTGTAATTTAGAGGCCGTGCACTCGGTCGCGTGAGACCGTGTTTCCTCCAGGAAAGGAGAACGTGTCATTAACGAGAGAGAGCGAACATATATCAAAACAATATTTACGCTAGTCTGCTAAGCGTGTCGCAGCAGGACGAGAATTCGGCGGCGCTTTGAGTGATGCCCACAAAGCCGCCTCTCGTAACGTTTCTCAGTTTTCAGAAATCTCTCCCGCATTCAGGAACAGTTTTCCTGCCTCTGACTGTTTGTTTGAGTGAATACAGCACGTTTCTCTGCGTCTGACAGCCAGGTCTTTACAGAGCTAAGTCAGAGGCTCTGAGGCGTAATCCCGTCCGTCATCCTCGCCTCTCGGGACGGGTTGGCTGTTTAGCCTGGCTTTGTTTACGCGAAGAATCGCCACTTTTTCATTCAGTGCTTCGCTGAGTGATATTTGTAAACACTTTGGTTTGGTGGTATTTAGGAAGGGTGTGTGTGTGGGGGGTGGGAGGTGTTGGGGTGTTGAGTGTGTATATGCTGGCTGACCACTTTTTGGTGATTTTATATATTTGTTTCTTTTTTCTTTCTTTTTTCTTAATTACTGGAGACACGAGAGATGTGATCAGTTTTCACCTGTACCGCTTTTAAAACGACTGCAGCTAAAAAATCAACCAGTCAACCTTTATTTAACCTCGGAAAACATTAAAGGCGACCCTCATTTACGATGTTGCTGAGTTGGTACAGAAAAAAGGGATTGATAATGTGTCAGAACATATCAGATAATAAGAGTAAATTTAGTGAAAAATGACTCAAAGCAAGTAAGTATAAAAAAGACACATGAATAATAAAAATCCGTTGGAAAATATAAATCAATCATTAGCTAAAATGTAAAGTTAATCAAATCAAAATTAAAGTGTAAGATCAAAAAGTACAATAAAAATGACTGATAATAGTCATTGGGGGAGTCGTGGGCTGGAGGTTAGGGAACGAGCCTCGTGACCGGAAGGTCGCCGGTTTGATCACCAGAGCCGACAGCACATGACTGAGGTGTCCTTGAGCAAGACGCCTAACCCCCAACTGCTCCCCAGGTGCTGCGGATTGGGCTGCCCACTGCTCTGGGCAAGTGTGCTCACTGTTTGTGGGACTAATAAGGGTCACTTAATAAAATAATCATCCTTAAGAATGTGAGTCATGAGAAATAAATAAATGAGCAATAAAGTAATGAAAATAAGACATTAACAGTAAAAAATCTGGTAAAACCGTGTGGAGCAGAGGGGAGTGATTAGAGCCTGATGGTTTAAAGTGGGCCAGCAAGCGGAGCTTCAGGGTTTCCTGTTGGATGGTAATTGATTAAGAGGTGAAAACATTGTTATTAGACTGATAAACCATTGGCTGCAGCTGCAGTGGGACATGCTCACGGTTTCATGGTACAGTCGTAATGTTTTGGTGGCTAATCTGGGTTGAACTGAAAGCTGTGTTGTTTTCTGTCTTTTATGTTTAATAAGTTTTATTTTTCTCTCTCTCTCTTTTATTAGCGCTAATGTTCAACAGCAGTACGTCAGGCCGCGAGTCCTGCCCTCGTCCATCTCCTCTCAACTCCATCACCGTCTCCAAGAAGCGCAACTGGCTTCACCAGAGCTCGGCCCGACCCTTACACCACCTGGACGATGTCCCAGCGCCCCGCGTGCTCGAGGATGACCATACAAACACACACCCAATCATCGTCCTGTCTCAGGACGCCCCACCCCTGCGCCTCGTCGACCCCGCCGAGGAGAACGACGCAGACGACGAAGGAGAAATCTGGTACAACCCCATCCCCGAGGACGAGGAGGCCGATCTTACTCACTGCGTCCCTGCCGCCCAGCCGCTGCTGCTGCAGCCCCCGTCGCCGGGCTGGCCCGGGGGAGCCCCCAGACGGCTCAGCGCAGGGGGCGAGGAGGGGCGAGTGGGGGAGGGAAGCGGTGGAGCTGTTGGAGAAGCAGGAAAAGTAAATCTCACACATTCCTGCGAACAGAACCATCTGCAGAGACAGATGTGCAGGCCAGATGTGCTGGAGAGCCTCCTAGTGCAGACAGCAGCTACAGGTACAACTGTGTTTCTACCTCCCTCTCTCCTTCTCTTGCTCTCTCTCTCTCTCTCTCTCTCTCTCTCTCTCTCTCTCTCTCTCTCTCTCTCTCTCTCTCTCACTGCATTTTCATAACAGTCACTCCAGCTGTTTGCAGCTCTGGAGGCGTGTTGCTACAGTGAAAGCAGGTTTAGCTGTCTAGAGTAAATGTAGACACACATTCCTTTACGTTTTCAGCAGTATAATCACCTTTGTGTTGGTGGTCTTTAGGGCTGCGTGCTGTAGAGATGAAATGCGATGTTGGAAAAAGCTGTTAGATATCACAGTGAAGATGTGAGAGGCAATAAATTATGATTAAAATAGTGTGTCTCTGACTGGGTCTGCAGCAAGAACAGACCCTCGTGTGTTTATTTACTTATTTCCCCAGTGTAAACAGAAAACTACACCAATAGTAAAAAGTACAAAATTACTCATTATATGTTGATTTATCTATCATGCAAAGAAAAAATCATTAAAAATCCTGATGCTACTACCACTTACTTCAGAACAATACGGCTGTTAGGAAAACACAAAGCCTTGGAGCAGGTTTGAAAAGCTTTTTCTGAACAAGCTGATGTTTAATAGATGTTTTATGTTCTATATATGCCTAAAAAATGAATAAATGTGTTTAATTCATTAAATCATTGTGACACATGGGCTACATCATCATGTGTGGGGAGTGTTATGAGTTGCTTTTTAGGATGCAGTAGTTTTTGAACTGTGCGTGTTTTGTTAATGGCTGTTCAGCTGAATGGTTAAGTCACTCCGTTTAAACACAGGGTGCTGCACTTGAGAGGTAGTTAAATCCTTTCTGTCATTAATGAATGTCATTCTGCCTTTAATGATGTGTTTATTGTGGAAACTCGTATCACGATTAGAATAAAATATGATTTCAATATGAGTCCAGTCAGAGTGAGATGAGCAGCAGTGAGCAGTGCTTGTTTTAATCACTTTAATATAATGTCAGAATCAGGAAAACGTCCTTCACATGTCCTTATTAAAGAAGGCCGAGAGGAAGACGGCGTGTTCTGAGACGCATGAGCTGGACGTCCTTCCCACCGCCGTCTTTTAAAGACCAGAGCATAAACGTCGTCTCCTCTGCAGACCAGTTTCTGCTCCGCCGTGTTGAACGTTATGAACTTTCACTGTGACGCGACGCACATGATTCAGAACAGACTTAAACTTTCCGATAGGGAATGTAATCAGACGCAGGCATCTAAATGGCTATTATTCTCCACTTTAACGGATTGTGTACAGGGTTACCCACCTTGTGTAATCGGATAGAAATTGCATTATGAATGAGCTCAATTGGACTAGCCCATTGAACTAATTGAGCTATTAGTCAGATTATTAGATTGATTCTTGACTCTGATTCTGAGTCTGATCCTCAGAGTCTGTCCCGCCTGCTGTCGGTCAGTTTGTCTTTCTGGATCTCTCCTCCTCCGTCAGTCTTTTTCTCTGCCTGCTTTGCTGTATTTTCTTGTCCTCATGCACCTCTTTATCTTTTTTCTCCTTTCTCCATTTCAGCTTAGTGTTATTAAAATCTCTCTCTCTCTCTCTCTCTCTCTCTCTCTCTCTCTCTCTCGTCCGTGTGTCAGTAAATAAACCCGACTTGCTGAAAGTCTCTCTGGCAGCAGACAGACCTGTCATCGTAATAACTACCTGCTCACCTATAGGCCATGGGCACCTGGCCATTTGGCTCCAGCTTGACATGTTTTTCTGTTACTTAACTGTTGTCACTCACTGAGTTATTGACAGTGCATACTTTGAATTGGAGGTGTGTATGAGTGTGTAGGTCTGTGTGTTTGCGTTACTGATGAGCTCAGTCTTTTGGCAGTACCAACAGATTTGGCTTTATTTAGTAAACAGTCCGCAGCTGTACGTCGTATCTGTTCAAGCAAGGAAATGTATAAGTAGTGCAGGTTATACTAACGTAATAGTGTATTAACACAGCGCTGCATAGGTTTGACTCACAGCTGTTACTCAGTAATGTGACGCTCAGCTCTACCGTGTAAACGGGATTGTAATCCGAGCTGCACTGATCAGGATTTTTTTTATGGATGATTCCATAAAAACTTTTGAGGATTTTTTTTTTTAATTAGCCTTTTATTTATTATTTTTTTCAAACAAACCTCACACTGTGTGGGTCAGATAAACACACGGAACTCACAAGAACATTCCCTGAACTTTGTATCAGATTTGTAATATGAATGCCGAACTGCCATATAAGGCTTTTCTGTTTAAATCAGATAAAAATCTCTGATGCTTTATTCTAAGCACGTAATGCAGTTTATTAAGGTCGTAATCTTGGTCCAGCGTCGGACGTTTGTGACGGTTAATTTACTGTGTGTTCAGCTTTATTTCCTATGACCTGTATTTGTTATAATGGATTGGAGTTAGTTGTTAAAATATTCCTAGCTTGTATGATTTAGGCTATCGATACATTATAAACTAATAAGATGTGACTTTTTGATTTATGCTCTGTAATTGAGATCTTACACAGCACAAGAGGTTATTGCACATTATTACAACTGCTCGTACAACTGGTGCTAATTTTAACATAGGAAACCTCCAATTATGCACAAATACAGGTCATAATGATTGAGGCTTAGCGCACAGTGAATATATTATTTAGTGCTGTGTTGAAAGTAAGAGGCAGCTGGCTGTTCAGCAGAATGAGTCATGCATAATTATGCTAATAAAACTAATAAACTGTATATAATAATAATAATAAACTGATTTGTGAGGTGTTATAACACTGCGCTTATTACCAGGTTATGAATCGTCTCGTTCTTATTTCTCAGTAACGTTAGTGTTTGTGACGACTCTGTAGCGTCTGCTATGGAGCTCCTCTGTAAGTTGGACAGCGTTCGCGACTGAGTGTTTCTTTAGATAATGCAGTGTCTGGTGCAGGTTCTCTCAGTTGGGGCTAATGGGTTGTTAGTGCTGCTCTTTCTGTTCTCTCTGTTCTGCTCGCAGCCTCTGATGTGGTGGCAGTAGCTTAGCTTCTCCGCTACCGGCTTAGCCAAGGCTGTAATTATGGCTGAGCAGGCCTGCGGTTCTCCTCAGGTGGAGGGGGCAGAACTCTTTGAGCTGCGTTTAACGCTGAGTGGCTCAGAAAAACTGGGCCGCTGAGACTCCACAGTGTGTGCTGCCACCTAACAGCATGTTCTGGGTGGAGGCGTATGGGTCTCCTGTGAGGAGGCATATGGGCAGCCTGTGACGCTGCGAGCGAAGCAAAAGAGATCATATTCAGTCAAATAGGCTGTGTAGAGGCGACTGAGATGATACTGAGCGTTTTTCTTTAAACTACAAGCTGGAAGTGGGTGTGATTTTTATATTAAGGTAAACAGATTGCAGACTAATCCAGCACCGATATCGACAGCAGGCATACGAAGTGTGATCTGACGGCCAAAACGCGTTCACAGGTTCAGAGAAGTGCCATATAAACATTGATTCCTAGCCTTAGCAGGGTGCTTCACACTACTGTGAAGCACCAGGCAAGAAAATGTTTCAGTCTGATTAGAGTAAATCAAATAAAATATTTCTAGTGTCTTTTTATTTCTTCTTCTAATGTCCACTTATAACATTTCTGTGGATTTTAAGGCGCAAAATTGGCCGTAGTGCATGTTTACATGGCTGTTTTTGTGTTTCCTCTTGATCCCTTGGAATTAAACAGGCTATTTTTGTTATCGTTAAGACTGACATATGTAAATGAGCTCTGTTCTGATTGGCCACCCTCATTCAAAAGCACTCAGAACTGAAACACTCCATATAACTTCAGTGCGAACGCCCTGTTTTTGCAGCCTGGTTTCCATGTACGGAGGTTTAATCGTCAGCTAGAATTGGATGGTAATAGGCCTAGGTGAGATTACACATAATCCAGCGCTGAGTAATCTGAGCCGACGTCATGTGATGCAGCACAGTAGGACATTGTGAGATACAGTGAAGTGGCACAGTAGGACACAGTGACTGACCACTGCCCTATAGAACAGGCGTCGGTGTGAGAAGGAGATGTGCTGCATCATTGCGTTGAGCGATGTAACTAGACACGGTTCATCAATCCGGCTCCTACTGCTGAATGATTTAAAGGGGAAAGTAGATCCTACGTCAGCCCACACGAAGACCAACGTTTATTGGCAGGTGCCGGTGACATCAGACTACATTCCCACAGATCCGATCAGCAGGCCGAGAGACGAGGAGGCTGTTGAATTATGAGCATAAATATTTCAGATCAAAGCAGTTTGATATTATGGAGTGAGAGTGGAGTTGATGTGGCTGTTGCTAATGGGGCACTTTCTGTAGACGGCAGTAAGAAGGTGCTGTGTGGTGTGTGTGTGTGTGTTAGTGTGTTGTCGGTCTGTGTGAACAGGAAAAGATGTTTGAGAGGCTTGCTGGAAAGCATGTGTGTGTTAGGTGTACGAACTGAAACCTGCTGCCACTTTTTTGTTCTGGACCAAAAGCAGACAAATGATTCAGAATGCTGTTGGTTTACTTCGCTAGGCACATTCAGATAAACGGCAAAACATTCACACAAGGAAGTACCGGAGTACAGAATTCCATAAACTGATTTAATTTATTGTCAACCTTTTTGTTCCAGTCAGGAATCGTCCTTTCAGTACGCCTCTAGTTGAGGGGTTGACAACGTGTCCGCTCCACAGCAGAATTAGATTGTCAGGTAAAGTAACTTGATCCTCCTCTATAATAAAGTAAAGCTCTGCTGGTCCCTCAACACCGATTAACAATAAACGGGTTTAAACACTGGAGTTACTGTAGAACTGCTAAGTCACCCTCTAACCCTGAATGTCAGACAATGCAGACAACAGTCTGGCCTAGCTAGTAGCAATCGAAACGGCAAAGAGAAAGATTTAAGACGAATGGACTTATTTGTGTTTATAATTACTCCAGCTGCTTTCCTGAGACGTGGAATCTGCAACGAGAAACTGTCGAATGCTAAAAAGTCGCTTCTCGGTTGCCTGCTTCTTGTTCAAATGCTCCCATTCGAACCTGAAGTGGTACGACACTTCGCTGCGTAGTTCGCGACGTTCTGGCGCCTCAGGCGGACTGTTCCATTTTAGGTGTAACTGGAAAATTCAGACAAGAAGCTGGGAATGAGAAGCGACTTCATCTTAGTAAAAAAGGGAACGTTTAGAGACGTTTTCCAAGAATCTGCTCTACTTCTGTAGAAACGTTTCCTGCCAGAGATGCGAGAAAAGCAGCTGTAGCTGAGTTAAAGCTTAAAGCAGAGGAAAGTGAGTCTGTGGTTTTGTTTATATTATATTTTTAGTCTATACTAGCACATCAGCACATGCTGAGACTTACTTACAGCCAAGATGCTAAAATGTTGCTTCAATAAAATGGAGAGGGCTGCCCTCTCCCACAGAGGCTCCCACAGAGGTTAGACTTTTTGTTGAACCCTGACAAAATGGCTCTTCATTTGGGTGTCCGACCCCTGCTCCAGTGTTAGTATGTAAATAGGTGTTCTTTTTCTTTGCAGTAGCTGGTGTGTGTGTGTGTGTGTGTGTGTGTGTGTGTGTGTGTGTGTGTGTGTGTGTGTTAGAGGGCAATGAAATGGTCTTTGGCAGCCCATAATTAGCAGTGTGATTGGTGACCATGATGACCCTCTCAGCACCTGTCAGTCTGACTCTATTAACAGCACTCAGGAGCAGGGTAATGCATGAACTGAACATGCTCACACACACACACACACACACACACACACACTCGGAGCAGTCAAGAGCACCACAAACACACACCGACGCACATGCAGTGCTGCAGTGTTTGAGGTTGAGCAGTGTTAGCAGCAACATGCGGTCATTGAAGTCTTTGATGTTTTGTTTGGAGGTGTTAGAGGAGCCAGAGGTGGATCAGGGTGTGTGGGTGTGTGTGTTTGTGTGTGTGTGTGTGTGGAATGCACCCTCTCACCCCCGGCTCTAATCTGGGATGTGTGTGTGTGTGTGTGTGTGTGTGTGTGTGTGTGTGTGTGTGTTAGCCCCAGGTGAGGGGGGTTGTGGAGGTGTTCTCATTCAGATCTGCTAATAGCCCCATTGACTCCCACTAGCTCTACAGTCCATTCAGCCCTCTGTGTAGGTGAATCAGGAAAGATTGGGGGAGGTAACAGCAGCATTCGGTCATTTAAAACGTCCTGTATCTACATTCTGGAGTCACACTGGGAACCCACTGCAGTAAAGAGCGTTTAACAGAACTGATGAAGTGGGTAAGCAGCCGATGAGCCGTTAGCCTGTCGAGCTCTGCTACCGCACAGACGTGGACTTGTGTGGCAGGAGTTAGTGGCGGGCGACTTGGCAGAAACAAAACGTGAGGATACTTAACGAAAATTTCCCGATGGCTAATATCTCACGATATTTAATTGTGACGTAAGAACAGGCAAGAGAGTCAGTGGTGCCACATCCATCCATTTAGGCAGGGCTAATTATGCTCCGTTAATCAGTGTTAAAGAAGAGCTGATGATATTGTGATCATTTATCGCAGCAGTGATAAATATCGTCATATTGCCATAGCTGGAGTATGAATGTGAGAATGGTGCGTTGTCCGTTGGGATTGACCAGAGCGTCACGCAGACGGAGTTCGGTCAGCGAGAACAAGTCATAACAATCTTCACTCTGGCTGAGTGTGTTGTGAAAAGGAGGATCTCTTCACGTCACTCCCTGATGTGGCTTGTGTACTAAAAGATGTAGTGGACGTGTGGGACTCGTGGGAAAAAGCAGCGCCCGACTGCCTTTGAGTGCGGAAGAACGTTTAACTGTACATACAAAACAGGAATGAAGAAGGCGTTTCTATAATTCTGGCCACAAATTCTTCTTTTTGGTCACGGTTGATGGCTTTGGTGTCCCGAGCGGCCCAGAATCTGATATTCGCAGAAATATAGAATATATAGAATAAAGAAATATAGCCGGATGTGTGAATTGAGTTACAAGGACAACGTTAAGGCAAATAACTACATAAAAATAGAGGAATTCACAAATAAAAGATGTAAACAAATGAAAACTTCCTAAAAACAGAGCAGACAAATTTGTCCAATTCCACAATTTCCAAAATCTAAAGTTTGTGTGATCCGCTTGCATCACTCCTGAGGAAAGTCAGGGCAGCTCTCTCTGAAGGCTGTGGAAGGATGGGAATTGAAATGATTCCGACCTTACGAATCGGCCCGTATGTAAAATCATCTCCAGGAACTACGGAAGAGTTTGGCGTGTTAAGCGCTAATCATTCGTGCACGTCTCCGGGGAAAAAGCCTGAGAGTAGAACCGTGTTAAAAACAGATGGTCTGATGTCTCGGTGTCGGCTCAGGAATCCAGGTGAAGGATGTATCCTGTTGAGTTTTACAGTGAACCTCTCTGACCTCGGAGGAGGGACAGGAAGTTTTAGATTATCTGTACAAACACGTTTAATTACAGGATCCAGGTGAGTAGCAGTTCTGTTACATTACATCGTTAAGGCCCAGTCCCATTTCTTATGTTTACCCCTAGCCCTCGTTTTCCACTGTCACTTTGCTCCTTGGAACCGAGTTACAAGGGTAGTGGTTGAAATCTTCCTCTATGAAATGGGACCCTTAAATAAAGAGGGGGGAGGGGGGGGTGCTCATACAGGTCAGCTCACAAAAGTGTGTGTGTCTGTGTTTATGTGCATCAGTTTGGGTTAATGGACCACCAGAATGCGTGTGATTAGGGGGCAACGATGACTGGACAGGCCTTCCAGTATCCAGCACAGACACATAAACAGAGCCTCTGCCAGGCTAGCACTGCTGCCCTGTTCCAAAACACAGCTGACCATCACAGCTCTCCCTTTCTCCTCATGCCCCCCCCACCCATGCTGGCTTGTTATGTGTCTCTCTCTCTCTCTCTCTCTCTCTCTCTCTCTCTCTCTCCATCTCTCTCTCTCTCTCTCTCTCTCTCTCTCTCTCTCTCTCTCTCTCTCTCTCTCTCTCCATCTCTCTCTCTCTCTCTCTCTCTCTCTCTCTCTCTCTCTCTCTCTCTCTCTCTCGCCCACTCCTTCTTGTGTGCGCTCTTAATTTTCTCTAACAGAATTGCTCCTTTGTTTGACGCGGGGCCGAGCAGCGGCGGATCAGACTCGCAGAGCAGAGCTGAGTTATGCACAAGCAAGATCAGACCCGGACGAACAGAGCCGCCGTTGTAGCGCAGCCCAGGAACACGCTGAGAGAGGAAGAACGAGCGAAAGTGAGAGAGAGAGAGGGAGACAGATAGAGGCTGATACCCAGCGGAAGCGAGATACAGAAGAAGGAGAGGGATTGAGAGAGGGGTAATGGGGGGAGAAATGAAAGCAGATCCGATCGGAGCCGCATGGAGGCTTTAATAGAAAGCAGCTAACGCTGAAGGCATTTGTCAACTGTTGCGTAATGTCCTCGGACACATGCCGCAGTGTCAGATCAGAGCGGTAGTTTCCGACCCCACGGCTCCAGCGGGAGTCTGATCTCACTAGGCTTTATTGGTGGTGCTGGGCCATGTTGAGAAAATTTAACATCACAGCATTTTCCTGATATATTGAATATATCAGGGCGTCGTGGTATCAGATGATGGTTAAAGGAGCATTTTGACCTAAAACTATCGTTTGATGATCATTGATTTGACAGAATTCACAACTTTGAATCAGTTCCCAGCCTGCATTGTGTATAATCATTGAACCTTTTGCAATAAGGCATTGCTGGATGCTGGAAGAAATACATGGAGAACGGTCACAGGGAGTCACATTAGCTATCTGGCTGTCTTCTGCGTTAGAAAGATAGTGGGACAAAAACAAACAAAGCCTTTTAAAACAGCCTCACTATCCTCACCAGGCAGTCCCACCTTCAAGATACGTCAACAGAAGAGGGTTTTCCTGCTCTTTAAACCAGAAACTCTCACTCTAAAGACCAATGTGGGACTAGGCATGTTTACAGTAGATGCAGTGATGGTTACATTTTTAGCGTCTTTGGCCCAGTCCCATTTCACCCCCCTCGCCTACCACTGAGCCCTTAGCCCTTTGTTTTGTGAATTCGCGTCTAGGGGTAGGGTGTCCTGATGTTTGTTGAGGTAGAGGGTAGGGTTAGGGCTACATGGCCCTTCAAACTCTGGTTTTCCAGAGACCACTGGACAGATAACCACTGTATTGTCTTAGTTTAAAGGCATTTTAACATATTATGATCCTATTCTTCATAACAAGCACGAAAAATCACTAATAGTTTACTCATGTCTCGGTAGCTATAGCTAAATTTCCCATTCCACCTTTAATAGCCCAGCAGTTCTGACACCTGGAGTGCCAGAATGTAACTGCAGCCCCATTTAAGGTGGAACAGGAAAATTCGATTGAGAAGCTGGTGATTATCTGACTTCAGCTTCATATCACTGAAAATTAGGGGAGGGCGATAATCAATAATTGCCCTTCTTTAAAAACATATGAGGTTGCTGACCTTTCCCTCCTCTGCTGTCACTGCAGACGGGCAGGGTCGCCTGCAGAGCAGAGCTAGCAGCTGTTAATGAAGTTATGTTGTTCGTTATTTGAGGGTCCCATTTCATAGAGGAAGTTTTCGAGCACTACCCCTGTAAGTCAGCGCCATGGGACAAGGTGACGCTCAAAAACAAGGGGTAGGGGTAACAATAAGAAATGGGACTGGGCCATTAAGTTTGCCCTAATACATTGAATGAACATGTACTTCCAGAATGGTGCTGCTTACAAACCGGACACCTGGTTTTATCCTGGGTTTTATTCTGTTTTACTCTTTTTAAATACCACTGCATGCCATGTCTGAAGTGCATAGAAATGAAGTTAGAAAATGAGTCAAACTGCTTGCCTACATGGTTAATGCAATTTAATGGAAGCCAACATGATCATCTGTCAGTACCGTGACACAAATACTGGCACTGCCGAAGTTTCCCAGCACTACTGTATAGCAGGTCCCAGTGTGATATCACTTACTGTTTCACTTTACAGGGAGTCCCGGAATAGGTCTGAGCTGTACAGATGTCCATCCGATGTTTTCCTGCTTGCTGCTTCATGGCTCAGCGTAAAACAAACAGCCTAGTTTTTCATCTCCTAGCAGGCGGTCAGTGGTTTAGCTGTTTGTGTGTGTAGGAGCTGGGAATGCTTTTCTGAAGTCTTTTCCTCTGCTCCGAAGAGTAAAATACAGTCTGTACAGTTTACTTCAAATGTCGTCAGTCGTGTTTAGTTTTGCTCTGGAGCTATAAAAGCAGACATAAATTAATATAACATTTCAGCTTCGAGCTTGGCTATTTAAAGTACTTTTGAGAACTTTTAACAGTTTACCATGAGCTGAGTGTGTGAGGCAGTGGTGGAGTATAAGCTTCCATTGCTTTTAGCTACATTGGCTCCAAAGGTAAAGAAGCAAACTTGAGACACCGAACATCGTCCTGGCTGATCGACTGTCTTTCGAGTAAGACTCCTGTAGGGGCAGTCGTGGGCTGGAGGTTAGGGAACCAGCCCTGTGACCGGAAGGTTGCTGGTTTGATCCCCTTGTCTTGAGCAAGACACCTAACCCCCAATTGCTCTCCGGGCGCCGTGGATAGGGCTGCTCACTGCCCCCTAGTGTGTGTGCTCACTAGTGTGCATGTGTGTGGGTGATTCACTGCACGGGTGGGTTAAACGCAGAGGTCTAATTCCACAGTGTGCAGGCAGTGACAGATGGTTGTAAGTTCTAATTCATTCATGCTTGTATCAGCTCCTTGCTCCTTGTTATCTGATTGGTGAAATGACAGCAGTGTGGTTTGGAATATGCAACCCTGTGCAGAATGTTGGGTCATCAGAACTAGAGTTCAGAACACGTGCTCTGTGTGTCCAAACGTTCCAAAACCCACTACCACCATCACAATGGCAGCGCTTGTTTTGTGGTGTTGGGTGTAGGAAAACGCCAGGCTCTTTGTGGGGTGTTGGTAAAGGGCTGCTGACAGCAGGATGCCTCCTTATTAGAGGAAAGACCCTGTAATCACCCAGTCAGAGCCAGTGCCACAGCTCTGCCTGGGCAGAGGAGCGTGTAGCTCCCCGGTCCATGCTGAGGTCAGCTGAGGGTCAACTGAACAGCTTTCCGCTGGCCGAGCAGCGTTTTGTGTTTTAGAGCTGAGAACTTCACTCACTGACTGTTTGTGTTGTTAGATTGGTACTGTGTGTTCGGATTGTCTTTTCAGTCCATCAAAGATCTCCTCGATCACACTATTCCAGAGTGCTCTTTCCCCATTCACACTATTCCAGAGTGCTCTTTCCCCATTCACACTATTCCAGAGTGCTCTTTCCCCATTCACACTATTCCAGAGTGCTCTTTCCCCATTCACACTATTCCAGAGTGTTCTTTCCCCATTCACACTATTCCAGAGTGTTCTTTCCCCATTCACACTATTCCAGAGTGCTCTTTCCCCATTCACACTATTCCAGAGTGCTCTTTCCCCATTCACACTATTCCAGAGTGCTCTTTCCCCATTCACACTATTCCAGAGTGCTCTTTCCCCATTCACACTATTCCAGAGTGTTCTTTCCCCATTCACACTATTCCAGAGTGTTCTTTCCCCATTCACACTATTCCAGAGTGCTCTTTCCCCATTCACACTATTCCAGAGTGCTCTTTCCCCATTCACACTATTCCAGAGTGCTCTTTCCCCATTCACACTATTCCAGAGTGCTCTTTCCCCATTCACACTATTCCAGAGTGTTCTTTCCCCATTCACACTATTCCAGAGTGTTCTTTCCCCATTCACACTATTCCAGAGTGTTCTTTTTCTTCCCTTATTCACACTATTCCAGAATGCTCTTTTTCTTCCCTTATTCACACTATTTTACAATGTTCTTTCCCTCTTCTCACTATTCTAGAATGTTTTCTCTCTATTTACGTTTTCTAGAATGTTCTTTCCCTGTTCACATTATTCTAGAATGTTCTCTAACCTTCACGATGTTCTAGAATTTTCTACTCAAAACAGTGTTTTAGAATGTTCTCCCTTATTGACATTGTTCTACACCTCTCAGTCAACCATGATATTCTATAATGTTCTGTTCAAAAAGAACCGTTGCCTCCTTGTTGTGAAATGTTCTCCCCCATTAATACAGGTTAATTTAGGTGGTCAGTTTTTATCGTGGACCAGTATAAGGTGAAGGGCCAAAGTTAGTAGCTGTGGGGATGTTGGGTCAGTCTGCCTTGGCTTCTGAACTTTAGGGGTCTGTATCTGGCCCCACACATCACTCTTGTAACTCGTGTATTGGTTTCATAGTAAAAAAACCACAATAATGCACATCCGGTAATGAATAGGCTAGAGTTGAAGGGTCTGATGCACAAGTGGTGTTTTTTCCTCTTGTGGTTTCACCTGCTGACACACTTTTTCTCTCTTTCTGTAGAATCCCCTGAACAAAGCACAGTAGGATTCTCTCCTCCCACCAGCCCGAATCCAGCCAAAAAGAGCTGCTCCATTAACTGGTCTTTTCCTGACCGGATTAAATCGCCACGCACAGTCAGAAAGCTCTCCATGAAGCTCAGCAGGAAGCTCAGCGTTAAAGGGAACCACATTAGTAGCGCCAGCAATGGCCAGTCGGAATCTAGAATTCACCCGGCAAGAGACAACGGAACGGCTGAGCGGAGCACAACCCCACCGGGGGGCATGGGTACAGCATCGGCAAGTGGGAACGTGATTTGCCGCTACCATCTGGACAGCAGCGTGTCCACTCAACAGCACAGCTACAGCAAGAAGAAGGGCAGCGGAGATGGGGTACCAAAATCAGCCAGCAAAGGGGGTTACCTAAGCGATGGCGACTCTCCAGAACTGGTGGCCAAGTCAAGCAAACACGGACTGTCCGAGGGTAAAACCACTAGAACTCGGGACAAAGACCCAGGCGTGCCTAAGACAGAAGTAGACTTGGGGTCATTTTCACATTACAGTTTCTCAGAGCAGCCCAAGTGTACCACGTACATTTCGGGCCATATGACCCTCCACTTCCACAAGGTGAAGGGCCTGAAGCCGCCGCAGGCCGACCCTCGCCACTTCTACTGCAACATCCAGGTGGACACGCTCAACAAGGCACGCACCGCCCTCATGACCTGCCATACGGATTTCCTGGACATGGACCACACCTTCAACATCCAAGTGGAGAACGCCCAGCTCCTCAAGCTGGCGCTCGTCAGCTGGGATTTGGCAACGCACCAGAACCGCAGCTGCTGCCACGGGACGGTGGTGCTGCCGGCCCTGTTTCGCACCCCTGGGCGCACCCACAAGTTAGCCGTGCGCCTGGTGCCCCGTGGGACGTTTTACGTGAAGATCGGGCTAACGGAGGACCAGAGCTCTCTGGAAGGATTTGAGAGCGACAAAGCGCAGGAGGCGAACATTTTCGGGGTGGATGCGACCCACGTGGTGGAGAAGGAGGCGGCGGGGCTTAAGATCCCGCTCATCATAGACAAGTGCATCTCTGAGATCGAGAGGAGAGGATGTCAGGTGAGTGGGTTTATATGCATGGGCTTGAATTGGTGGGTTTTGGGTTGTGCTCTATGGGTGTGTTTTCACCACCATTTAGATGTGTAGTTATTTCATTCAGCTGGTGGAGTGGATTGAATATTATAAACTAGATCTTTCATTGAACATTTCAAGTTTTTTTGAAGAACAGGACGTTCTTAAAGAGTAGGTAATGCTATAGTCATCTATTTATAGTAATTTCCTGCCTTTCACCACTGTAGAAATAGTACTGATGGATATTAATTCTGGATATTTGTTCAGTTGAAGACTGAAAGGCCTATTATATTTTACTTACATTATATATTGTACTTACAAAATATGGCGTTTTGCTTTCAGACATTTCAGTAGTGAACATTTATTTCTTCTACATTTATGGCATTTGGCTGACGCTCCAGAGCAACTTGCCCAAGGGCTCTTATTGGTATAGTGTAGGGTGTTTGGAGTGTAGGTGGGGATTGAACCCC
The DNA here is from genome assembly GCF_015220715.1 of Pygocentrus nattereri. Taxonomy (NCBI): domain Eukaryota; kingdom Metazoa; phylum Chordata; class Actinopteri; order Characiformes; family Serrasalmidae; genus Pygocentrus; species Pygocentrus nattereri. The sequence continues at coordinate 8,483,228 of NC_051219.1, read as the reverse complement.
AGTCTACAGAGTAGAAGGCAGAGGTGTTAACCACTACACTAACCAACCACTAAACAGTGCTTTACTGACTGAAATGACTGTCGGTTCTCATCACACCTTTTAAAGTCAATCCTCAGAGTCTTTGCGATTTATGTTTATATTTATCACCTTTTTCTTATTTCATTTTATTTTCCTATGTCAGTTCTATTTATAAAAGTATGCAGGTGAGGCTTGTATATATTGGACCTGTTTTTGTTATTTTAACCATGACGGATGGTGTTTTGTGTTCAGATTCTCCAGTTTAGCTAATATATTTAAATAGTGGTTGTTCATTATTGGACCAGCTATTCTTGTGATGCTGCAGCCAAAAAATGCCACTTATTGGCTCAATATTTTCACTAATACCATTCAAACTGGCTTATCAACATTGGCCAATACAGGTGGGCAGTAGGGCGATACTTTAGCAGTATCATGATAAACAGCGTGCTATTATGAACATATGGTTGATATCGTTCGAAAATTTTGGAATGTGGCAAAAAGTGTCAAATAACTGTGAAGTGCACGGTGGACCAAGAAAAGGGACTCGGTAGTAAAGCGAGCCAGTATTTTTGCCGTATCGACCAACTCAATCGGTCATTGGTCAGGTCATAGTTTTAAGGGGTTAAAAAAACGGGCAGCCACGCATTTGCTATACAGTTTGGGGTCTTAGTTTCAAATCCAGCCTCTAATTAAGGATCATCCTTGGGTTTGATCCTGTTGAGTTGATCGATTGTGTAGTAGCATGTTTCACCAGGCCAGGCAAACATGCCACCAGCCTGTGGCGTCGTTTCATTTGTCTTCATTAGAGTGCAGTACAAGTGTCACTGGTGGTCTCTCTCTCTCTCTCTCTCTCTCTCTCATATTCAGGGCTGTTCTGTAAACTGTGTGTCCAGGCCTCTGTCCAGGCCTTTAGCCATTCATCCCCCCACTCTTAGTCTTACACTCACACTGCAGAGCCTGGTGTCCTGGCTGGAACACCAGAGTTCCTCTTTCATGCCAGAGGCTCGCAGCTGCCAGTTGGGAGCTGATCCTGGATTGCTGTGGCTTTCCCACACGCAGGATTTAGCTACGGCGCAGTGGGGCAGAGCTCCGATCCTGGATCAGCACTCAGGCTCTCAGTGTGTCCAGCTGAATGGGGGAGTCTATAATCCTGTGGGTCCTTTAGCTCTTACTCCAAACCCTGTAGAAAGCTGCCAACGTTTCTGCCACGGCTTTAATAAACTCCTTCTTTTTCTTCAACTCCTTTCTCTCTTCTTTTTCCATCCCATCTATTCATCCATGGAGTGAAATGTTCTCTGCACAGCTTAACGTGGCTAAGCTGTAGCCAAACACCTTCAGCGGCTATGCATCATAATAATAATGATAATAATGATGATGATAATGTCTCTTCTGTGGATTCTTTTCAGAGTCAGCTAGTAGAGTAAAGTTTGTGTCAACAGTTAGTCAAACGCAGGCCTGTTTAGGGAGTGCAGGGCGCCCTGAGCTTCAGTGGGAGGGAAACAGAGCTGCGTCTCAGGCAGGCCAGCAGGAAACGTAGGACACGGCGCGGCTCCTGAAGGCATGTTTATTGAGATTGTTTACAGATTAAAGTGTGCATTCAGACACACATGACCTTAGGCTGCTAACATCCCAAAATACCAGCCCGTGTGTGTGTGTGTGCGTGTGTGTGTGTGTGTGTGTGTGTGTGCGTGCGTGTGTGTGTGCGCGTGCGTGTGTGTGTGTGTGTGTGTGTGTGTGTGCGCGCGTGCGTGTGTGCGTGCGTGTGTGTGTGCGTGCGCGTGCGTGTGTGTGTGTGTGTGTGTGTGTGTGTGTGTGTGCGCGTGCGTGCGTGCGTGTGTGCGCGTGCGTGTGTGTGTGTGTGTGTGTGCGCGCGTGCGTGCGTGCGTGCGTGTGTGTGTGTGCGCGCGTGCGTGTGTGCGCGCGTGCGTGCGTGCGTGCGTGCGCGTGCGTGTGTGTGTGTGTGTGTGTGTGTGTGTGGGGCTGTGCACATTAGACCTGCTGCGTGTTTAAATGCGTAACTGCTCCTCAGCACATTTTTCTCTCCCTGTCAGTAGTAAATTCTGCTGATGGTTTTCGAGATAATTACATTATTTTGCAGAAAAGGAGCAGGTGTGAGTTTCTGTCTGTGGTTCACATTTTGGCTTTATTCCATGTGGGAAACTCTAAACTCGTACTCAACGTAAGTGTTATTATTCAGTCAATCTTCAGTCCTTTTTAAGGAAATCATGTGGAAAATAACTGGTAAACTGCTGACCCGGGACTTTTTAATTATTATTATTGTTTCCACTAAGTGTTTACACACTTTTTCTTACGGTCGTTTGTTGACGTGCCCTAACCGTGGCTGAAAGATGAATTGTTCTTACACTGAAATTACAGTTTAAAAGAGTGCAGTTTGTATTACAGGCTGCAAGTTTCAGTAAGTTTTGGGCAAATTTGACCTGACAACATGGAGCTAGTGAACCACCTGTAGATTAGCCAGACCAGTTAGGAGCAGCCGAACTCCAGCATGGCACGCTATGTTAACCCTTCAAGCCTCAAGCAAGAAAAAGTGGCGATGTTGATCTTCTTCGCCAAAAAACAAGCCTTATTGTCAGTTTATAGAAAATAATTGGCAGAACAGACAGCTGTATGGACAATAAGCGAGCAGAAACCGACTGTATTCTCGACCAAATGAACCATTTCAATATTCTTGATCGTCTAGATGATGCATGTTCATATTTTCAGATAAAGCTGCGGCTTGAAGTTTGAGTTTTACATTATGATTACGCCACGTCTTCTGTGAGTTTATTGGCTGGTTGTAAAGCTGAAATCTGATCACTGTCTGACTCGTGTAGACCCCGAGTTTCCCCAAGTGCATGTAAACGTGTCGATCATGTGACTGACAGAATCTGATTTTCTGAGGTTATCGGATTATTAAGTGTAGTGTAAACATCATTTTTTCATAATCAGTGTTTGCCTGATCCAGTAATTGTTGTAGTTCTGTTTGTTGACAGTAGTATGTAAGTATGCAGTTGAAGTGTGTACTCGCGCTCAAACCCCTGGAAGCCTGAGTGAATAATTAGCACACGGTGTATGAATAACACACCGTCTTCAGGAAGAACTGTATGGCATTATATATGTCAGGTGATGGGTTCTTCTTGTGAGACGGCAGAATTGAGCTGTTAGGAGCCTCGGGCCGGTTCTCTGAGTGGACGTGGAGTGAAAGCTGAGTGTGATGTTTTCCGGAACAGCAGCCAGCACAGCAGGGGCCGCTGAGGAAAACCTCAGCCAGTGCAGGAAAGCTCTGCGGCAGCTTTAACGAGAGCGGCAGTCTATTGTTTCCTATGGATGACACTTAAGTTATTCACTCAAGCACACATGCACATACCAGCGGCCTCAATGGAGCTGTTGTTCCTCATTGTTGCAAGTCACTCTTTATTTACCCAAGCCGTGAACTAAACCCCAGAGTAATCTGGCATTTTTTTCCCACCCATTGTGTCTCCTTCCCTCTCTCCCTCTCTCTCTCTCTGTCTGGCTCTCTCTCTCTCTCTCTCTCTCTCTCTCTCTCTCTCTCTCTCTCTCTCTCTCTCTCTGAAGGGCAAGGAAGTGTGAAAAGTTACTATTGCTGTGGCTTTGCAGCCTGTTGCCCTCGACAGACCCCACTGACTTTGGCCCTGTGTTTGTCCAGCTTCTTTATATTTAACTTGGAAAGACCTGCGCTGTTTTTCTCCTTTAATACCAACATTAGCTTCACAGAAAGCAGAGCAAGTGGTTCATTTTCCTGCTGTTTTGCTTGAAGCAAGAAATATGTGGTGTGTTAGAACAAGT
>NC_051219.1:8439403-8471903 GCF_015220715.1 Pygocentrus nattereri | reverse complement strand
TTTTATTAGAGCTTCATTCTGGATAGTCGTTTTATTAGAGCTTCATTCTGGATAGTCGTTTTATTAGAGCTTCATTCTGGATAGTCGTTTTATTAGAGCCTCATTCTGGATAGTCGTTTTATTAGAGCCTCATTCTGGATAGTCGTTTTATTAGAGCTTCATTCTGGATAGTCGTTTTATTAGAGCTTCATTCTGGATAGTCGTTTTATTAGAGCTTCATTCTGGATAGTCGTTTTATTAGAGCTTCATTCTGGATAGTCGTTTTATTAGAGCCTCATTCTGGATAGTCGTTTTATTAGAGCCTCATTCTGGATAGTCGTTTTATTAGAGCCTCATTCTGGATAGTCGTTTTATTAGAGCCTCATTCTGGATAGTCGTTTTATTAGAGCTTCATTCTGGATAGTCGTTTTATTAGAGCTTCATTCTGGATAGTCGTTTTATTAGAGCTTCATTCTGGATAGTCGTTTTATTAGAGCTTCATTCTGGATAGTCGTTTTATTAGAGCCTCATTCTGGATAGTCGTTTTATTAGAGCTTCATTCTGGATAGTCGTTTTATTAGAGCTTCATTCTGGATAGTCGTTTTATTAGAGCCTCATTCTGGATAGTCGTTTTATTAGAGCTTCATTCTGGATAGTCGTTTTATTAGAGCCTCATTCTGGATAGTCGTTTTATTAGAGCCTTCATTCTGGATAGTCGTTTTATTAGAGCTTCATTCTGGATAGTCGTTTTATTAGAGCTTCATTCTGGATAGTCGTTTTATTAGAGCCTCATTCTGGATAGTCGTTTTATTAGAGCTTCATTCTGGATAGTCGTTTTATTAGAGCTTCATTCTGGATAGTCGTTTTATTAGAGCTTCATTCTGGATAGTCGTTTTATTAGAGCTTCATTCTGGATAGTCGTTTTATTAGAGCTTCATTCTGGATAGTCGTTTTATTAGAGCTTCATTCTGGATAGTCGTTTTATTAGAGCCTTCATTCTGGATAGTCGTTTTATTAGAGCCTCATTCTGGATAGTCGTTTTATTAGAGCCTCATTCTGGATAGTCGTTTTATTAGAGCTTCATTCTGGATAGTCGTTTTATTAGAGCTTCATTCTGGATAGTCGTTTTATTAGAGCTTCATTCTGGATAGTCGTTTTATTAGAGCTTCATTCTGGATAGTCGTTTTATTAGAGCTTCATTCTGGATAGTCGTTTTATTAGAGCTTCATTCTGGATAGTCGTTTTATTAGAGCTTCATTCTGGATAGTCGTTTTATTAGAGCTTCATTCTGGATAGTCGTTTTATTAGAGCTTCATTCTGGATAGTCGTTTTATTAGAGCCTCATTCTGGATAGTCGTTTTATTAGAGCCTCATTCTGGATAGTCGTTTTATTAGAGCTTCATTCTGGATAGTCGTTTTATTAGAGCTTCATTCTGGATAGTCGTTTTATTAGAGCCTCATTCTGGATAGTCGTTTTATTAGAGCCTCATTCTGGATAGTCGTTTTATTAGAGCCTCATTCTGGATAGTCGTTTTATTAGAGCTTCATTCTGGATAGTCGTTTTATTAGAGCTTCATTCTGGATAGTCGTTTTATTAGAGCCTCATTCTGGATAGTCGTTTTATTAGAGCTTCATTCTGGATAGTCGTTTTATTAGAGCCTCATTCTGGATAGTCGTTTTATTAGAGCTTCATTCTGGATAGTCGTTTTATTAGAGCTTCATTCTGGATAGTCGTTTTATTAGAGCCTCATTCTGGATAGTCGTTTTATTAGAGCTCATTCTGGATAGTCGTTTTATTAGAGCTTCATTCTGGATAGTCGTTTTATTAGAGCTTCATTCTGGATAGTCGTTTTATTAGAGCTTCATTCTGGATAGTCGTTTTATTAGAGCCTCATTCTGGATAGTCGTTTTATTAGAGCTTCATTCTGGATAGTCGTTTTATTAGAGCTTCATTCTGGATAGTCGTTTTATTAGAGCTTCATTCTGGATAGTCGTTTTATTATAGCTTCATTCTGGATAGTCGTTTTATTAGAGCTTCATTCTGGATAGTCGTTTTATTAGAGCCTCATTCTGGATAGTCGTTTTATTAGAGCCTCATTCTGGATAGTCGTTTTATTAGAGCCTCATTCTGGATAGTCGTTTTATTAGAGCCTCATTCTGGATAGTTGTTTTATTAGAGCTTCATTCTGGATAGTCGTTTTATTAGAGCTTCATTCTGGATAGTCGTTTTATTAGAGCTTCATTCTGGATAGTCGTTTTATTAGAGCCTCATTCTGGATAGTCGTTTTATTAGAGCCTCATTCTGGATAGTCGTTTTATTAGAGCCTCATTCTGGATAGTCGTTTTATTAGAGCTTCATTCTGGATAGTCGTTTTATTAGAGCTTCATTCTGGATAGTCGTTTTATTAGAGCCTCATTCTGGATAGTCGTTTTATTAGAGCCTCATTCTGGATAGTCGTTTTATTAGAGCCTCATTCTGGATAGTCGTTTTATTAGAGCTTCATTCTGGATAGTCGTTTTATTAGAGCTTCATTCTGGATAGTCGTTTTATTAGAGCCTCATTCTGGATAGTCGTTTTATTAGAGCCTCATTCTGGATAGTCGTTTTATTAGAGCTTCATTCTGGATAGTCGTTTTATTAGAGCTTCATTCTGGATAGTCGTTTTATTAGAGCTTCATTCTGGATAGTCGTTTTATTAGAGCTTCATTCTGGATAGTCGTTTTATTAGAGCTTCATTCTGGATAGTCGTTTTATTAGAGCTTCATTCTGGATAGTCGTTTTATTAGAGCCTCATTCTGGATAGTCGTTTTATTAGAGCCTCATTCTGGATAGTCGTTTTATTAGAGCCTCATTCTGGATAGTCGTTTTATTAGAGCCTCATTCTGGATAGTCGTTTTATTAGAGCTTCATTCTGGATAGTCGTTTTATTAGAGCTTCATTCTGGATAGTCGTTTTATTAGAGCTTCATTCTGGATAGTCGTTTTATTAGAGCTTCATTCTGGATAGTCGTTTTATTAGAGCTTCATTCTGGATAGTCGTTTTATTAGAGCTTCATTCTGGATAGTCGTTTTATTAGAGCTTCATTTTGGATAGTCGTTTTATTAGAGCTTCATTCTGGATAGTCGTTTTATTAGAGCTTCATTCTGGATAGTCGTTTTATTAGAGCTTCATTCTGGATAGTCGTTTTATTAGAGCCTCATTCTGGATAGTCGTTTTATTAGAGCTTCATTCTGGATAGTCGTTTTATTAGAGCTTCATTCTGGATAGTCGTTTTATTAGAGCTTCATTCTGGATAGTCGTTTTATTAGAGCTTCATTCTGGCATTTTTGAGGTTCTGAATGTTTCTCAGTCATTTAGGAATCCGCTCTGTTCATCTGTCTGAATGTATCTGGCATGTATGATGTTGCGCTGTGTGGTTCCTGCAGATGATTGAAAGCTGAAGTTGTGCGGTTCTTTCATCCTGTTAGTGCTTTTAAACTCCTCTCTGCTGCCAAACTGCGTTTCTGTTACTGAAAGCATTGATTTTTAAAGGCGATTAAAATGTTCGTCCAGCTCGGTTGTGCAGTCCGTACGCGCAGGTCCTGATAACAAACTGTTGCCCTGCAGGCTGACTTCCATATGCTGCTCTCTCTCCCTCCTGCTGAGTGTGAGTGAGTGTCCCTCGCCCTGCAAAGACACGAAAAGTCATTAACAAGTGCCCCCTTTGTGTGTGAACATACACAGATGGTATTTGACTCACGCCTGCTGGATTAACAGGACCCAGAGAGAAAAAGAGGGGGGGGGGAGAAAACATGGAGCACAGAGAGAGAACACGAGAGAGAACAGAAAGACATACAGAACAGAAAGGAAGAAAATGAAGCAGAGAGAAAGAGACAGAGGGAGAAGATGGAGAGAACAGGAGAGAGACAGGGAAATATGGGGGAGGGGACATAGAGGGGAGGGGTATGCAAAAAAGTCAGTGGCTGAAATAAATGGCAGTAAAGGGCCTCTTCCGGCGAGAGAGAGAGCGAGAGAGAGAGCGAGAGAGAGAGCGAGAGAGAGAGCGAGAGAGAGATGCTGGCTGAGCTGTGAAAACACTGATAGCACCTGCGTGAAGTAGCACCACCTGTCTCCCCAACAGCCATGACCTTGTGTTTATGAGCTGGGAGTGTGGAGGGGGAGGTGCCGGGTTTTGTACAAACAGAACAGAGAGCAGCTGAGTCACAGTGGGTTAATTATTTACACACACACACACACACACACACACACACACACACACACACACACACACACACAGGCCAGATCACTCTTCAGACTGTAGATGTTGACTCTGAGTCATGACCGTGTGTTTTGTTTGGCTGAATGTGTGTTGACCACCTTCGTCCATTAGCTGTGAGAGAAGAACAGCTTACACTTGTATAAACACACATTGTGTGTTGCAGTTCACTTCATATTAAAAACAAGACAAAGGCAAAGAGCTCGAGCCAATTACACAGCTCACTATCAGCCACCTGCATCTCTGGCCTGTTTACCTGGCCTACAAATCCCTCTGAGTGTGTGCGTGAATCAGAACACGTTGTCTCCGGTGAAAAGGAGAAGGAGCGGTTGCTGAGATACACGTTTAACCTGGTTACCAGTGGTTTAACAAGAGCGTGGTGTAGTTTTTCGAAACTTTTCAGTTCATTCCACGTTTTGTGTTTGTAAGAAGAAAAGCAGACGCATTGCCATGATCTAAATATGCATTTTTATTTCATTAGAATTTGAGTCGTTTGGCATAGTTTTTATCTCCAGAGGTGCAGACTTGAACCTGTTGATACAGAATGCAAATTGAATGTAAAATTCCCAACACAGTGGTGTAATGAAATAACTCAGGGGTTGGCAGCATGTGGCTCCGCATGTGGGCTTTTACTGCTGTTGCGGCTCCACAGCAGAATTAGATTTGTAGGTAAGCATAAAATAATCATCCTGTGCAGTAAAATGAAGCGCTGCTGATAGTTTTTACACAGTTTTAACAAATGCTGGCATTAATCTAAAACTGCTACTCTGAAGGTACTAGGCCTAGGTACCACCTAATGAAAAGGCAAAGAGAAAGATTTAAGACGAACAGCGATCATTTAGAGATGAATGGACTCAGTTGCATTCATATTCACTCCAGCTGGTTTCCTGATAAGTTTAATCTGCAACAAGAAACTACCAACTCATAAAAAGAGGAAAGTTTCCTGCTGGAGATGCGAGAGAAGCGTCTATAGCTGAGCTAAAGCTTTAAATCAAAGTAAGTCTGCGTCTTTATTGTAAAGTATATTTTGAATCCTGTACTAGTACATCAGCACATACTGAGACATATTTCCAGCCAAGATGGTAAAATGTTGTGGCTATCAAGGTGGTTTGATTTTTGTTGAAAGGACAAAATGGTTATTAACATTCGGGCTGTTACTCCTGGTGTAATTAAATTAAATAAAAACTCTTTCCAGCAGTGAATGAATTCTGATAATGGGAATGGTTGGTACCAAGGACTTGCTATCTCAGTTGTTTTACATATTTCAGCTTCTGCATTTGGCAGATGCATTTATCCAGAGTGATTTACAGAGGTAGGAGAATGTAGCGTTAGGAGTCTTGCCCAGGGACTCTTATTGGTAAAGAGTTTTGTGCTCACTGAGGCAGAAAATCCAACCCCAGTCTGCTGCCTAGAGGGTCCGGTTACCCACTATAATACACCAACTGCAGCGTTAAAATGAATAGAAGTCGTCTGAACGCCTGGAAGGCCCTGAGGGTCCTCCGGTAGACACAGTGTGCCTGCAGAGTCGGATAATCCACAGATGTGACGTAATAGTTCTGATAACTTGCGTTTCTTGGAATCATTGCTAGGGAGCGCACGCTAATAAGCTATTAGCAAATACATTGTGTAAGTAGTAAGTCAGATCTTTTGCAGTGAAGCGTGACTCCTGAGCCTGATTGCTTAATGCTTCGAGCCCAGTGCATTTGTATCCTGAGCAGGATTCCTAATCCCGGCTAATTTCTAATCCGCTCTCTGGTCCGCTCTTTCGTGCACGGGATTAGCGGGTCAGGTTAATTTAGTTAATCGCTTTCTCTCTTCTTGCAGTTGAAGTATGTCTTAATTACAGAAGGAAAACTACGGGCAGGGTCAGCAGACCTTTACAGCCCATGTCTGTGCGTCTCCAGGCCGACGAAATGCTATTTCTAAACCAGCCATTTGCACTTCCTCGGTCAGAGGTTGGGTCTGACTGAATTAGCTGCTCTATTTGGAGTCTGTTAATCGGAACCAGTGTTAGCCAAGAGCGTACTCCGCTTCTCTCTTTCTCTCCTTGGCCTCTGGAGGGCTGATCAGGTACAGTTACGAGCGAATGAATCTAGTCTTAGACCCCATTTATCCACGCGGGATAAAGTGCTCTTTCTGTTTTTTACCTGATTTCTGGAGTTTTCCATCAGTTTGGCCCTCAAATCAGGGTAGTCTAGTGTTAGAGTTTCAGATCCAGCCTCCTGATTAGCAGTGTTACTTTCATGTTGGCTCCCGTGTTTAATGTCATTCATTGAGAGACTGAATGCTCAGGTGTGAAAATTCCGTCTCTGGAACACTCCTGTCTCCGCCGTTCCCAACCCTGACGTTCCGGGCCAAATTCCAGCGCCTCTCAGAAGCCACCACAACAATAGGCTTCCCTCTGGCTGCCAAGCTGAGTGGAAGCCGCCAGCTCTTAGAGAGGAAGGGAAAAAGTGGAGCAGTCAGGAGAAGCCCTTTGAAAGGCTGAATAATGACTCTGCTTTATGAGATTATGCTCACCGTAATTTTAAATCAGGTGTTGTGCTCGTCTGGGAAGTGCATGCGTCCTCTGTGCCTGTGAGCACTCGGCCTTTACTGAGGTCTTACTTTCTGGAACATTTTACCCGTATAATCACTGTTTAAACACAAGTTTTAGATTTATCAGGAGTTAAATTTTTAAATAAAAAAACCTTGTTCAAAAAACGCTCCCATATTTTCATGCCACTACCAAAACGAAGAGTTTAGACAGGACGTGAGCCTGCATGATGACCACATGATGGGCAGTAAATGTGTCCCTGAACATCAATGCAGGACGTTAAGTTTTCACTGCCGGAACATATTTCCTGAAATCAAACACTTTTTGGGTTTTAATGAAAACATTCTGATTCTCTGTGTGTTCTGCTGTGTTTATTGCTCATGTACTGGCTGCATTTTTGAGTTCTGCTCAAAATGAGCTAAAATTGTCACACAGAAACAGTCACTACTGACACATTTGGAAAGGTTTGGAAATGATGTTTAATCATTGGTTTTAATGTACAGGGTCACTCAAAGGAAAAAAATATTTTAGTCTTATTTCAGTCCGTGTAACTCTTTTAACTGACTTTGGACCAGTTCAGTAGGTGGATTCATACGTTTAACAGTGTAAAATACATGCTGCACTGTTAGTTTATGTACTGTGAAAATGTATATTTTGTCTTACTAATTAATGTTTACTGTTCTGTACTGCTCATTTATATTTGCATCAATTCCACCAAAATCCTCATACATGCAAATGTACTCGGCCAGTAAAGTTTAGATTTCTATTCAAAGCCATATTATAAAATGTTTTATGTAGGTGATGCACAATAATATTGGGATATTGGAATGTCGTTATCAACATATCATCGTTTATGAAAGTTATTAGCTTCAGAGTTTAGATTTGACCCTCCAGAAATACAAATCTTCATTAGTCTGTAATGCTTCTCCAGCTCGATTTTATACGTCAGAGTTGAGTTTTTCTCAATACATATTTACCTGTATATGGTACATACATGGTGGATCCTGAGTCATCTATACATTGTATTATGTATGATGTGTAAACCTCTCATTCTGTTTCTCACCATCTCTCCCATTTTCTTTTTTTCCCTCCCTTTTGTTCTCTAGGTGTTCTCAAGGACTATTTGAGGGAGCTGCCATCTCCTCTCATCTCTAAATCGCTTTATGAAGCTGTTCTAGAAGCAATGGTCAAGCATCCACTGCTCATTGGAACCAGCGGCTGTGAGAACGATCCAGCCGACTCTGAACACACGGTCAGCCTGCTGGAGACGCTACCGGAGGTTGAGAAGGTACTGACTGCGAGTTCTGTAATCAGGTTACTCAAATCTGGCAGTGGCTCACTGGTACATGCACACAGGAATTTTGGTGCCCTTGACATACCTACAAAAATTAATTCAATAATATTTTAATGTAAAACAACAAATATGTTGTCACTTTTTTCAAAAGGAACCGAAACATTATTATATCTACTGTGATGAGATTTGAGTGTCACTTTATATACCTTGTCGGTGAGAAGATCCTGAAGCTGAACTAACCAGGAGTTCAGCTGCAGTCGCATTAACCGTAGCTACTGGCATTTACCAGTATTTGATAGTGCCGAGTTAAAGCAACACGGCATTAGTGCAGCCACGGTGGAGACGCTTTACTCTGCACTCTTGTCAGAAACAGAACCTTAACACTCCTATCTCACTCTTTCCAGATGACTCTGCAGAAGCTTCTGGACCACCTGAAGCGCGTGGCGTCCCATCACGAGGTGAACAAGATGACGTGTCAGAACCTGGCGGTGTGTTTCGGTCCAGTCCTGCTGAGCCAGAGGCAGGAGGCGTCGTGCCACAGTAACAGAGTGTTTGTGGACTCTGAGGAGCTGGCCAGTGCCCTACACTTCAAAAAGCACATTGAGGTCCTGCACTATCTTCTGCAGCTCTGGCCAGGTAAAAACACTGCATCACAACACACAGGGAAGTGGTGCGGTTTCTCGCGCTAACTAACTGGAGCTTAACCTGGGAAACGAGTCAGTGGAATCTGGAATGATATTCCGTAACACCGGCAGCTGTTTAAAGCGTCATTTGTAATATAGTAAGTTATACCACATACAGCGCCAAGACTGTCTGTTACCTAATAACTATTATAATGCTAATCAGAGACTATTGACCCTTGATGTAGGGTGGGCAGGATGGGTCAGAGTAGTATTTAAAAATGAGACTCTTTCAGATCTTTTCTGTGGCTCGTATTACTGTAGGCTGAAGCCACTCTGAGGCTCCAGGCTTTGATACGCCTGCGGTTCCTAAACATAGTACATAGAACATTTGCTTCCATATGGGACCCATCAGATCAAGCAGCCATTCTAATCTTCAGCATGTGTGAGAGAGAGAGAGAGAGAGAGAGAGAGAGAGAGAGAGAGAGAGAGAGAGAGAGAGAGAGAGAAAGGTATTGTAACGTAAACCAAAACCTTGAGGTGTGAGACCATGAGAGAAAGCCCCTTGCCCGAGGGACGCATTCCACAAATGGGTGAAATAGCCCTGAAGAGCCCACTGCCACCAAATACATGCATGCACGTGCACATACACACACACTGCACAACAGCTGCATGCCTCTGGGATCACTGGTCAACTGTGAATGATGATGATAGAGAGAGAGAGAGTACAGTGTGTCCAGGGTCTTGTTGATGTCATTGTCGAAGAATTCCACGGGTTGGGGGTCACTGCGGCAGGGCTGGACTGGACTGGATGTTTCCTAAACTTTGCATTAGAAAACTGCACACAAGCTCCTCTGTATGCTTCACATCCCTTTAACCATTAAAGCAGCATTATCCAAGGCTTCTTTAGTTACAGCTGAAAGAGGCAGCATTACTGAGTCAGGAGAAAAGAAAGAGTCCCAAATATGGAGCGTGATGAATGTGCGCTGCCCCAGGTCATCCTGCAGAGCCTGAAATAAGCATTCAAGAGTTGGAGGAGCAGTCGGGAGATTTTCAGAGCACATCGTACGTCTTTACATATAAACGTCACTCCTACAGCCTCATTGTTGCACAGAACATTGTTGAAGGGTCCCACTATAGTTAGAACCCATTTTTTGGTACTATATAGAGCCCTTTTTTGCTAAGAGTATAGGTTTGCATAATGAAGATATGGTGGCAATAGCAAATAATTCACTCACGTCCTCAGAGAAACAGAATGTGCATTAGTCTTGCGCATGTTGCGTTCAACGTTTCCAGATCTTACATCGTGTAGCTTTAATATAGAGTCATCACCGTCTCTGTTTTACTGTTTAAATGCATGCCTGGTGATGTACTGCGTTATATTTACATTCCATATCGAGAGCATATTTTATCTTTCGTTTGTTTTGATGTCCAGAATTAAAGATACATGGCAGAAATTTAACGCGTTCTTTTTGATTTCAGTTAAACAGACGGTACCAAACTTTTCATCTAGTTCAGATAAAAAACGCTAAAACACATGTTTGTGAGCTCTGAGAGGGAAATAATGATGCCAGATTATGAAATGTCTCTGTTCCCCACCAATAAATGCACCAAGGTTGATCCAGTAAATCTTCAGCCTGTGGTGGGCTGGTGTTTGGGTTACCGTCCTCGACGCTCTGGGCGAGTGTGTGTCTGCTGTGTGTTTGGAGCATAATGGGGTCCCTGGTGCACAAGACTAGGCAGTGATGGAGGCCTTGGCTGCGTGTTGTTTTTCCATCCAGAGACAGTCAAAGCTCTGGCCTTGTTTAACTCACGTCCCTGCTACAGTATCTTGGGTCCCATTGCATCCTAATTACGATGCACAGATATGGGAACTCTAGGCAGATGCAGATGGCCAGTGTTTCAGCCGACGCTGATACACACACACAGTAAAGGGAATGAATGTGCTGTAACTCAGTGCTGCCTAAATATTCTGTTCATCTGGATAAAGCAAATGTATGTATAATCCCCACTAAATATCAGTTTGAGTTATCGGCCAAAACCAAACATCTGCTCATTGCCAATATTTCTCTGCCGATATTGATGGTTATGATATTATGATGCATCCCCAATCTTACATACTTCAGTTATATGGACATAGTGAACTGGTATTAGATCTAGATGTTTGGAGGCCGGAGCTCAGAAGGCATTACGTTGTTTTTATTGTTTTATTGCTCTTCTACATGCACTTCCGTTGTTTTTCTGTGTCGGGTAGCACTTTATTTATATAGTCCACTGTAAAGTCTTCATAGACGCTTTTCTTGCATTCAGCTTTGCCGCCTCCACCCCCTTCTCCACCCGTCGCCCTGCCCCCCCCAGGCTTCATGCATGTCTACTTCCAGCAGGGAAGAATGCAATAAGCTCGGCCTATAATTACACACATTCCTGACCTAACCTTTAGCCCGGCGCTTGCCCGCTTCACCCCGAACACTCAGAACAGCCGAGCTGTACTTAAAGCCTCCTCCCAGAAGGCCGCTCAGTCTGGGACTGTGGACAGGAGGCAGAATGCCCTCGTGCTGCGGTGTGTGTTTGTGTTAGTCAAAGCATAGGTGTATAATTTTGTGTTCAGGAGGAAGTGGACAGTCAGGGATCGCCCAGTGGTGGATGGATGGATGGATGGAATGAAGGGGAAGAAAGAAAAAGAGGACTCGGGGGAGGGAGGAGTGGTGGAGTCGAGGGTATTTTTAGTCCGTCAGGGCCGTGGCAGCGAGAAGAGCTCCAGAGAACAGCGCCGGTCTCTTCTTCACCTCCAACAGTAGATACTCTCACGCAGTCTCAAGGTTCCTCCCTTTCAGCCCTGAGTCGACCTTCTAAACCAGCAGAGCTTACAGAGCAGCCCCTCCTTACACCAGGAATAGCGCACGTCCTTACAGAGGTAGTCAACCAAACAATGCTAGTGTGGCCAGCAGCGAATGCAAGTCGGTCCTCCCTCCTTTCAGGGTAGTGATGTAATGATTGTCTTAATCTCTAAACCTTAATAACCCGTTTTGCAGTGCTTGCCCAGTTATTTTCATCACTCGTTTTTGTTCGCAAAGATCTTTTGTCACACGTAAACAGACGAGGGCTGAAATCACAATTTGATCAAAGTCGATAAATTTGAAGATTAAAACAGTAGAAAACCGTGAAGCTGTGAGAGGAACTGATTTTACCCTTTTATGAAACTCTGTGGTTCTGTACACTTTTTTTTTACATCAAGCCTAAGTGCTGGCGAGTCAGTAGCACAGCAGACGAGCAGCCTTCACGTCATGCAGTTTGTGCCCGTCAGTGAAACCCACGTATTGCCAGATTAGGCAAGACTCCCCAGATTAACATTTATACTGCTTTATTTGGAAATAAGTTTTTCTGGGATTTTTCTTCATTACCATGTAGAATTTCAAGAAAATTGAATTAAAAACAGAAATAAATAGCTAAGAAATTCAAAGAATTTATGCAATATATACACAAAAAGCAAACTAGTAACATGGTTATAAGTGACTATCATAATTATTGTAATAAAAATGATACGTTTTATCATCAGGTTTTTTTTTTTTTTTGTAGTTTAATGTGTTTTTGTGTATTTTTGTTCCTTTTCAATGCAGCCAAAATGTGCATACTAGTCCGCAGTGCATCTTTTTACATCACAGAGCACATGTTTTTGCATTATGGTACACTGAAAAAATTGTTGCTTGGAATTTGTGTTTAAATGTGTGCATCAGTTCCTCGATGAATAAAACACATTACATCAACACAGTTGCTGCTAAAAGAAAGCAAAGTTATGGCAGTAACTACGTTATAGTATATTTTGTCAGGGTGCTGCTGAACCTGTTCAGTGGACTTCATCTACAAGTCTCCAGATGAGCTGAATGAAGTTAAACTGCCTTAAACAGACCCACCTAACACCCTAACCAGTGTGAGTGGACCAGTCAGGGGTGCTGCCGCTGCTGTGAGGCGCATGATGTAACGCCAGTGTGTCGTGCTAATCAAAGCGTTTTCATTGGCTTGCAGTGACAACTCGCTGTTTTAACATGTTTATGCTGTTTGATTGTTGTGTGTTTTGTCTCGTCGCCTCCCCCTGTAGGCAGCAGCTAAAATCAGCGGAGAGGTTAACTTGGCCTAGTGAGCTGAGCCAGGCAGGTAAACTGGAGGGAAATGGTTTGAACTGGTGTGGTTTGAGGCTTGAACTTTGTTCTAGCGTTCCGGTGCGTGGCCAGTGGTCTAGTGCCGCTTGCGCGGTACACTAGCTCGTCTGTGATGTTCTCTTTTTCTCCACCCAGGAGAACTTGCGTGATTCTCAGAAAGCCTCGTTTGCTTTACATCAAGAAATGTTGCTTTGAATGATGTAATGGGTGAATGATGTAATGGGAGTAAATGAAAAAAACAATATGAGTTTGAGTTTAATGCTTCCAAAATTGTCCTGAGATAGAAGTGTGCTTCCTCCAAAATCTAGACTGCTGATTGGCTGTCTGAATTTATTTTTTTACGCATATTATTAAAATCAGCACTTCGATACAGAGTCACGTCCCGTATGTCAGTTTAACTCTATTCTTTATGATTAGGAATGAAAACTGATCCCAGACCAATTGTATTTATTTCAGAGATTTGAGGAGCAGGTGGTTTTCGTTGCATTGGTAATGAGTGTTGCATCAAAGTAGGCAGTTCCACAAGAGCAGGGCTGCCTGTTTGACTTGTGTGTCTCATGCATGTTTGTTGTTGTTTGTTTTTTCTATTCATTGTTTGTTAACTTGTTTACTAAATCTCTCTCTCTCTCTCTCTCTCTCTCTCTCTCTCTCTCTCTCTCTCTCTCTCTCTCTCTCTCTCTCTCTCTCTCTCTCAGTTGTGGATGCACAGGGTAAACCCCCATCTCCTGCTCCAGACACGCCTGTCTCAGAGGTGACAGTCCCAGCAGTGACCGCTCCAGTGAGGCGGAGGAAGGATCGTCCTCAGGTCCTGAACCTGACCGACGTCGACTTGGCAGGGGTTCTGCGGCCTCGGGCCGGCCGGTTGGACAGCCCCAGCAACCGCTATGCCGGGGACTGGAGCGGCTGCAGAGAGACGTACCTCCAGCAGCCCTGCCAGGAGGAGGCCGACTACGACGACGTCCCGAGTGAAGAACCATCCTCTACTGGACACGAGGAGAGCAGGGAGGAGGCTGGGGGCGGAGCCTGTGAACAGGACGCTGTTGAGGTGGATGAATCAATGGAAAGAGCAGAGAGCACACAGGCGGACGTGGAGAAGGAGCAGGAGAGCGCTGAACAGCAGACGGAGAAGAGCGTTAGCTTTAGCGGACTTCA
This sequence comes from Pygocentrus nattereri, assembly GCF_015220715.1. Lineage (NCBI taxonomy): Eukaryota > Metazoa > Chordata > Actinopteri > Characiformes > Serrasalmidae > Pygocentrus > Pygocentrus nattereri. The sequence continues at coordinate 8,457,910 of NC_051219.1, read as the reverse complement.
GGACATTGAAGAACCCGTCTTAAAACCCTGGGGTGATCAGATCCTGTTGGAGAGAGACGAGCACAGACCCAAAGAGCACACGTACCAGGCCTACATGAAGATCCACGAGATCAGCCCTGTGCTGAGTAACAGGGTGAACCTGCGCAACCTGCAGGAGAGCATCGACACGCTGATCGGAAACCTGGAGCGCGAACTGAACAAGACTAAGCTCAACGTGGGCTACTGAGACGGCCAGTCCTGGGGACAGTCTGACCTGCACGGTTTCAAGTGTTCCCTGCCCCGACACAACTGACCGATCGAGCTAACTTTAGCATGACGGCAAAGTCACTGTTCCCAACCTGCCTGCTTTCAGTTTAGCTACCGTGCATTTTAAACTGGAAACTCAATGTCATGCCTAAGGCTTCAACTCGAAATTCACTTCCTAATTACCTCTATGCCTCAGAGTATTGGGAAATTGTTGTTTAATACTATATTTCAATATGTATTTTAATACGTAATCAGTCTTATCAGCAGCCATGAGCCAATAGGCATGCTTCTTCCAAAATCTAGACTGCTGATTGGCTGTCAAATTCAATTTTGTACATATGTTATTATATCAGCGCTTCTTAATCTGGAATCCATTGTAAATACACACTTTCACCACCTCATCTGTGGCTTAGCCACGCCCACTTTTGGAGGGAATTGAAAAAAGAAAATACAGGAAAGTTTTTTTTAATGAATCTATATAAAAATTAACGTATCTGCATTAATTTCCAGTACACACTGCCTTTTTCTCAGAGGGCCGAGTGGCATTTCTGCTAATGTTTAATGTTAGTACAACTTGGCAACAGTTGCTACGAGAGAACACATTCGTGGGCGGAGCATGGGTAGAGTTTTTTTTTTCTTTTTTTCAAACCCTTAAAACTTTCATCAGGCATGTAGGGGTGGGGAATTCTTGACCCTGGTCTGGTCAGTGTCAGGACAACAGTGCAAGGTCAGCAGCTGGCGGTCACCACTCAAACGCTGTAGCAACTCTGGCAACTCGATGGTGATGCTGGTTTCTATAGTTACTGCCGAATCATTCTGGGACACGAAACGTGGCACTTGTCTCTCACACAAACACACGATGGACGTATTTACTGACATTCCTCATCGGACTTTGATCCGATTCTTCTGCTCCGGTTCTCTGTCTCTGATTTCGTTCGCTACGTCGTCATTGTCGTCGTTTTCTTCTTATTAGAAGAAGCCATTGAACCCTGAGGGGTGAGCCAGGTGCCTTAATTGTGTAAAGGTGGTCCTTAAGGCAGCGGAGAGATTTCTTTTTTATTTGTATTATTTCTGTAAAGGTATGGAATTATTACAATCTAAACCAATGCACTTACAAAAAGCCTGCTTGTAGAGGCGGAACCGGGAGTTCAGGTAAACGGTACAGGCGTAAAGTCTCACAGTGGGAGGGGCAGTTAGAAGAGTAGATTCACCCCCAACAACCTAAACCATACGGCCCAGAATGCTTAAGCTAATCACTACCATTTAAGCCATGGTTCTATGCTGTATACACCGCAGATTGTTAAGCTATATACACCAATATAGACGTATTCAGATGTAAACGCATGCATCTGAAATCATTTACCAGAGTCTTACAGGTAGATCCCTAATATGTCCACACTGACTGTCAAAGTTTGGGGATATTTGACCTACTTTCTGATTTTTCCTCCAGTACTTTGTAGTTAAGTAAGTATAAATAGCTGCTAAATGCTGTTATCGTAGGTATATTTTGCTTCATGTCTATCAAAGTGTTGAAACTGTTGACAGTTTTCTTATTTTTTTTCTATTCCAACCTGTTGTTAAAAGCACATATTGAACCATTTTGACCCAAAGGCCAACCCTAATATTGCAACAATGGGATAAAGTGGTTGGGCTTAGGCTTTAGTCCTTAAGTGGGCCTTATTTAATCCGTTGTTCCCTGAGTTTTTGCAGCAGATCTACAGAGTAAGCATGTTAAAAGCCGACGTGTCCCCAAACCTTTGACATTCCAAACCTAAACACCCTGAATGCTTCAGCCAGACATGTAGTGGCGCCTAATCCCATAAACTCTGTGCATGTATTCATTCATATGCCTTTATGTAGAGTCTGCTTCAAAGTACTAACACGCTGTCGTACGTGCTGATGCGAGTGCTTCATCCCGTATAAACGTTTACAAATCCTCCTGAACTGAAAACTCTTATATATTATATCCCTAGATACTACTAAGATTAGCTGGTAGAAGTTAAAGGATAATATTTAACATAAAATAATAGTAATTGATGGCTGTTTTATGGTCTCCTCCCACCTACACTAGGTGTCCGTTGTGAGTGCGCATGTATACGTGCAAAACCCCAAATTAGAAAGGAAAAAAAAACATCTGGATGTGTGTTCAGTAAGGATTCTAGTGAAAAGGTCCAGGATGTTGGCTTGTGCTGGACATACCTGCGGCCGGTACCTGAAACAGCGTCATATCTTAGCAGTCCAGGGATGCGAACCCGTCAGTATTTATCAGATGCAAGTATGTATAAATGCAGTTGTTATATATTTTTGGACAGTTTCTCTGTGTGTGTATTTAATGTTGCTCAGTGTGTAGTATTCGGCCTGTAGATCAGCATCAGATGATTACGGAAGTAAAGGTGTTGATTTTTTCCCCTAAGTTACCACATTTGGCATTTGCAGGACTAATCAGAGCAGCTCAAGCTGAACGGTACGAATAACAGAGTATATTTACGTGTTCGTGGAAACAAACGCGGTTTTTATTTGCGGTTCTGTGTGTATGTGTTCCTGTAGGCTACTTTCTGGAGAGATCCGTGTCGATGGCTGGGTTGAGTCCACAGCGTTGCATGGTCAAAAGCTTTACGGTCAGATTTAAGTACCTAAATATCTCCTGCAGTCGTCTGTATTTATGCGTGTAAATAGAGAGTATTTTAATTATGAGTCGTTGTTTTTCTGTTTGGCAGCTGCTCACACCGGTGTAAACTAGTCAAATTGTTTTGTCTATGAGAATATGAATCGGTTTCCTCCAGCCCAGCATTGATTTAAAGCCTGGTCTTCACACCTGCCCTGATACAGTCTGGACTCCACTGGTTTTTAAAGAGAGTACATGGCTTGTTGCATCATGTAGAGGGTGTTAATTAGTTCTTATCAAACTGGGATAAGGAAGCAAAAACCTTATGGATTTTCAGAAAATGAGAGAAAATGTGCTCTTACATTCACAAATATTAAAATCAAAGTGCTATATTATCGTAATATAGGCAGTGATGTAATACTGTGGGTAATGCTGGCTGTGCTTCCTCTCACAACAGGTCAAACATGGCATTTCCAAACTGCTGCTGTTATAGAAGTCCTGGGCCTCGCAGTTATTGATCAGCTTCCATAATCAGGCAGTTTTATACTTTTACAGTTTTTACTGTAGATTTACTGTAATTTCATTTAAAACGTCTTAACTGATAAAAATCCATATTATGAGGGAACCCTCTACAACCTGTAGTGCTCACAGGATCAAGGCTACACGCTGACGAATAAAGGCTCCTGACTGGTCCTTGGCTTGGACGTACAGTTCTAGGAGAAATCCTTAACCGATAGAAAACCTTGACATGAGGAGTTTCTTCGTTTTTAAATTCTGTCACTCGTCGCTGATGGAACAAAACCTACATGAGAAAGAACCTTCCATCCATTGAAAGGTACCAAGCTCTTCTGAAATCCAAGCCCAAGGCCCGTGAGCCCAGTCAGGCCCGTGGCCCAGTCAGGCCCGTGGCCCAGTCCTATTCGGTCTGCAAAATAATGATTTTCTATTATATTAGTAGTTTTGGCAGATTTTGATCAGCGGCCAGTTGGGGTCACAGCAAAATGTTAGTTTTTGATTTGGCCCTTTAGTGGTTGAGTTAGACGCCCTGGTCTAAGATCTTTTTTACTGCTGTATTATTCCGAGTGGAGTTAGTCTCAGTCTAATCAGGTTCAGTCTGAGAGTCTGGATTATCTGTGTGGGTGTGAAGAGCAGGTTTACCTCTTCCTATGATCTTGGGGCTGGTGCTGAAGCCAGTGTTGTTCTGGTGCTTAAAGTGTACAGTGACCCAAAGCGCTGCTCTCAGATCAGCTCTCTGTGCCAGATTTCAGGCCTCTGTTGTGAAGAGGGTGGAGTCTGAGCTGATCCTGAGTCAGTGCTGAGGCCTCTCCCATATGTGCAAATGGTACTGGACCTAATGAAAAATGTGAGCTGCTCCTTTTTATTGTCAGAACATTCCTTTCTTTTGTTCCTCCTCTCTCTCTCTCTCTCTCTCTCTCTCTCTCTCTCTCTCTCTCTCTCTCTCTCTCTCTCTCTCTCTCTCTCTCTCTCTCTCTCTCTCTCTCTCTCTCTCTCTCTCTCTGTGTCTCTGTCTCTGTCTCTCTGTGTCTCTGTCTCTGTCTCTCTGAGTCTCTGTGCCCTTCTGACTCCCCGTCACTCACCTGGGAAACACCTGGGAGTCGGAACACTGTCTGTTCCCTCTGTGTTGCTTGAACCGCTCGGTTCAGCTCTGTTACTCTGATATTGGACAGAACCCTAATTTGATGAAAATATGACTAAACCTGATACACTTTGTACTGATATTGAGAAATATATGGTCACATTAAAGTATATATCTCATGTGTGTCTGCTGACTGTGTCCTTATATGGAGCCTAAGCTGAAGAAATACAAATAAATAAATTAAAAAAGACAAATTCAGAGAATGAAGACTGAAGAAAGCCACAGTCAGAACTGAGAGCTCAGCACTAACTGAGAGGATTCAGCATGGCCCATGTTTTCTGGGGATTACAGTCCAACTGTGTTACTGAAGTGCTAGAAACTGGCTGGGCAACTGCATTAATTGCTAAATAGTAGCCACTATAAATTATTCAGTATCTACTGTTAAAGACTATTAACTATTCAGAACCTACTGTGAACTATTCAATATCTACTATAAATTATTCAGTAATTATTGTTAAAGACTGAATTTTTCAGTAACTACTATGAACTTTTCATTACTACAAATTCTTTAGTAGCTACTATAAATTATTCAGTATCTACTGTTAATTAAAGACAATTATTCAGTAACTACTATGAACTATTCAATATCTACTACAAATTCTTTAGTAGCTACTATAAATTATTCAGTAATTATTGTTAAAGACTGAATTTTTCAGTAACTACTATGAACTATTCAATATCTACTACAAACCAATAAAACTACTATGTTATGTAGTGTCTACTGCAGATTATTTAGTATCTGTTATGAAATACCTTATAGCCTCTGTGAAGCTGTGCATTTAGGAGACATGTTAAACTATGACCTATAACAAAAACTACTATAGACTATTCAATAACTACTACAACTTATTTAGTAGATACTATAAATTATTCAGTATCTACTGTTAAAGACTGAATTATTCAGTAACTGCTATGAACCATTCAATATCTACTACAAATTATTTACTATAAATTATTCAGTATCTGCAGCAAATTATTAAGTTAGTGCTAGAAATTATTCAGTAACTACTGTAATTATTTTATATGTACTGCAACTTATTTGGTATCTGTTATAAAATATTTTATATCTATTGTGAAATTCGGCTGTAAATGTTTCCGTTATGAGGAAAGTAGCTGTAGCTCACAGACGGCACTTTAAGAGGTTAAAGGTGTGAAATCTGCAGGTCTGCTTGGATGAGTGCCAGGCTGGAATCCCCCTGCGAGTGTGGTTGATGGCGTTTGGGCATTTCCCGGCTGCGCTGATTCCCCTTATCGACGACTGCACTCTTCTACTGTCTGTACAGAACCTGGTGGACACCTGTGAGATCTGGCTCTGACCCAGAAACATCAACCTACTCAACTCCCTTCAATCCCGCGATGCACTTTTGATGTGGAGCTAGTGGCTCTGTGCCTGATTAGAGGGGAACATGGAAAGACGAGCGTTTCGCTCATTCATCACAGCTTCCTCTTCGCTTTAGAGCCAAACTTTCAGAAGCAGAAATGCTGTTTCCTTTTACAACATGTCCATTACGGCCCTATGTAGCTTCATCAGTGCTCAGTCTCAACATCTTCAACAGTTTGGGGTTGGTATCTTTTTGGATTTGTTGGATTAGGCCTGTCACAAATATCCTGCATAGAAGTTCTCCAAAAGTATCCAGACGGTCCTTAGAATTTTTGAATTCAGCAACTTTAACTGGCACCTGTTGCTAACTCAGGCTTTCACTCACAATAATCAGTCTAAACAGAAAAGCACTGACCAGTAAAGGGATGCTTTGGAGCAGCTGCGCGAGCCTAAGGTCACCATGATCAATGCCAAGTGTCTGCCAGAGGGGTGTAAAGCCCCACCCCAGCATTGGACTCTGAAGCAGTGGAACTGTTCAGGTAATGATGTTCAACTAATCATCCAACATCAGTACCTGACCTCACTAATGCTCAATCAAATCCTCACAGCAATGTTCCTTCCCAGAAAAGTAGAGGCTGTAACTGCAACAAAGGAGGACAAACTCCATTTCACTGGAGGAGCAGGTGTCTACAAACTTTTGGACATACAAAGTAGTAAGAAAAGTTCACAGGTACTTAATGAAGGCTTGTTTGAATGAATGGTCAGCCGAGACTTGTCTGGCGTCTGAAGTTAGTTCTGACCAGGAGCTACGAGGCTTATATAGCTAACAAGCAATGGAAGCTTCTATTCATGCCCTCTTGAGGACCATCACATACTTCAGTCCATGGTCAGAGACAACAGTGTCCACATAATGAAGTCTATTAGAGACGCTGACCAGCTCCACACAGTCTGAGGTGAGTGAGTTGTTAGTCATGTTAGCCTCGTAGTCCAGAGCAGAACTAGAGCTATACTGGAGATGACTGAGGAGATTCTACAGAGATACAGATAAACTTCCTTTAGCCGGGCCTGGGTGGCTGGGCTGGAGGTCAGTGGTGGAGAACCCTGTTCTGTCTGAGCAGCTCCAGTCATAACAGGCCGAGTGCAGCGTTTCTCAGACAGAGCAGATGTCTGATATGACCATGTCTGATCTCTGCAGCTCTCTTCACCCACAGACTGACATATAAACCATCTCTCTGTCTCTCTGTCTCTCTGTCTCTCTCTCTTACTCTCTCTCTGTCTCTCTGTCTCTCTGTCTCTCTCCCTCTCTCTCTCTCTCCCTCTCTCTCTCCCTCTCTCTGTCTCTGTCTCTGTCTCTCTCTCTCTCTCTCTCTCTCTCTCTCTCTCTCTCTCTCTCTCTCTCTCTCTCCCTCTCTCTCTCCCTCTCTCTGTCTCTCTCTGTCTCTGTCTCTCTCTCTCTCCCTCTCTCTCTCTCTCTCTGTCTCTGTCTCTCTCTCTCGCTCTCCCTTTCTCTCTCTCTCCCTCCCTCTCTCTGTCTCTCTCTCTGTCTCTGTCTCTCTCTCTCCCTCTCTCTCTCTCTCCCTCTCTCTCTCTCTCTCTCTCTGTCTCTGTCTCTCTCTCTCGCTCTCCCTTTCTCTCTCTCTCCCTCCCTCTCTCTGTCTCTCTCTCTCTCTCTCTCTCTCTCTCTCTCTCTCTCTCTCTCTCTCTCTCTCTCTGTCTCTCTCTCCCTCTCTTTCTCTCTCTATCTCTCTCTCCCTCTGTCTCTCTTTCTGTCTCTCTCTCTCTCTCCCTCTCTTTCTCTCTCTCTCCCTCTCTCTCTGTCTGTCTCTCTTTCTCCCTCCCTCTATCTCTCTCGCTCTCTCTCTGATTCCTTCTCTCTCTCTCTCCCTGTATCTCTTTCCATCTCTCTTATTCAGTAACTACTATGAATTATTCACAATTTACTATGAATTATTCAGTAACTACTATGAATTATTCACTAATTACTATGAATTATTCACAATTTACTATGAATTATTCAGTAACTACTATGAATTATTCACTAATTACTATGAATTATTCAGTAACTACTATGAATTATTCACTAATTACTATGAATTATTCAGTAACTACTATGAATTATTCACTATTTACTATGAATTATTCACAATTTACTATGAATTATTCAGTAACTACTATGAATTATTCACTAATTACTATGAATTATTCAGTAACTACTATGAATTATTCACTAATTACTATGAATTATTCAGTAACTACTATGAATTATTCACTAATTACTATTAATTACTATTACTATTAGAATTTAACAAACTGGAAAACCTCTAAAATGTGGCCAGAACATCAGTTCAATTCAAATGAACAGTAACTGTGTATTAAAGTCTACAAACTTCTTTTCACTCAGAAAGTGTGTGTGTGTGTGTGTGTGTATGTGTGTGTGTGTGTGTGTGTGTGTGTGTGTGTGTGTGTAGACATCCCGTTGACGCGGTGCCCTTCACAGGTTTTAATCAGGTTTTATTAGGGTGGGCTCGGCGCTCTGGAGGCTGTTTGATGTTTCTTTCTTTCTCTGCGTCTCTTTCTTCTCCTTCAGTCTGAAGGATGTTTGGCAGCTCATCTGAAACCTTCAGCCATCACAGATACAGCGCTGACAGACCCTCACTCACTCAGAAAAACAGAGACGCGGTGATTAGAAACACGATGGCTGACCTTTCCCTCTGTCCTGTCCTCTCTGTCTCTCTCTCTCTCTCTCTCTCTCTCTCTCTCTCTCTCTCTCTCTCCCTCACTCTGTCTCTCCCTCACTCTGTCTCTCCCTCTGTCCCTCTCTCTCCCTCTCTCTGTGTCTCTCTCTCTCACACTGTACTACAAAGCATGATAATCATCACCTCCACTCACCACAGTGTTTACTCTATTAAGGCTCGATGCAGAAAGCATTACTTATATTTTTCCAAATCAGTTTATATAATTAATCTCATATAATCTCATAATTTTATTTATTATATATTCAGTGTATCTACAAAACCAGACAAATGGTGAAATTCAGGGTTTCATGCTGGCTGCTACTGTTTGTAGTTATACGACAGTTTAGTATAATAGTGTATTATTGTTAAGTGTCACGTTTTCCCTCCATATTTGTTATATCTCTCTCTATATATCTCTCTCTATATCTCTCTATATCTTTACTGTATTCTGTATGTGCATGTAGAGACATTATAAAGGAGGACAGCCGCTCACTGTTTGAATGGGAAAGCTCATAATGCTGAACGTGTCATCTGTTTACGAAGAAGCTCAGTCAACTCAGTGAACTCAGGGGAAAATCCCCCTCTACTCGGGCTCAGTTGTGGAGATCTGTGCAAGTGCAGTGGCCAGAACATTTAACCAAACACTACAAATGATTTGTGAGATATTTGTCAGATTTTATCAGTGATTTCAAACATGTTTATGAAGCAGTAAATTGGTCTTCGGTTTCGAACCTTGAGGTCTCTCCCCTTTCAAAGAGAGAGGAGTCTGATCTTGTGTGAGTGGAAATAACTGCCCAGCAATGTTGCTGAGATGCCTGCTGAGGGGACAGACTTTCCTGAAAGGACTCTGGCAGTGCAGTATAGTGCAGAGTATAGTGTTTCTGTATGCCAGTGCTAAAGAGAAATTTCCATATTTTATAAAGGAAATTGACAAAGTATTCTATTGAATTCTATTCTATTCTATTAGATGCCACACAGTCTGACCTGTGATGATTGTTATGCAGTAGAAAACTTCAGACACCAAACATCTTGGCTGGTCGACTGCATTGGATTTTTTGTTAGAATATCGCTTTAAAATCTGTGCTACTCTGAGAGAGAGAGAGAGAGAGAGAGAGAGAGAGAGAGAGGGAGGGAGAGAGAGTGAGAGCGGGAAAGAGAGAGAGTGGCTGATGCTTTTCGTTTGTTTTTCCAGTTCACTGGATCTAGCGCACTTCCCCTGTTTGCATTAGACAGACAGCAGAGGTGTCTTTTGTCAGCTGTGTGTGTGAGGGTGCTATTATTTCAGCTCACCTACGTCACTTAACTTTCCTCACTTTTCTACTTTTGTTACTTTTTCTTAACACACTGTGTCAACAGTGTGTGTGATTAATATGTTTCAAATCAAACACAGTGGTCAAATACATTTTACACCCTTTGTCCAGTCTGAATGTGTGTGTGTGTGTGTGTGTGTGTGATGGTGAGTGTTTAATCACCTGCCTGAGGCGTTGACTCAGACCTGCTGAGAAAGATCAACGGCACGACCTCACCTCTCACTGTTACACTCAACTGTGTCCCAACGGTAAACACTACAGTCTTAAACTATACGCTGTTCACTAACATCTTACACCACACACTACTGTCTTACACTATTCACTAACATCTTACACTACACACTACTGTCTTACACTATACACTATTCACTGAAATCTTACACTACACACTACTGTCTTACACTACACACTACTGTCTTACACTACACACTACTGTCTTACACTATACACTATTCACTGAAATCTTACACTACACACTACAGTCTTACACGCTACACTATTCACTGACATCTTACACTACACACTACTGTCTTACACTATACACTAACATCTTACACTACACACTACTGTCTTACACTATACACTATTCACTAACATCTTACACTACACACTACAGTCTTACACGCTACACTATTCACTGACATCTTACACTACACACTACTGTCTTACACTATACACTATTCACTGACATCTTACACTACACACTACAGTCTTTAACTATACGCTGTTCACTGACATCTTACACTAAACACTACTGTCTTACACTATTCACTAACATCTTACACTACACACTACTGTCTTACACTATTCACTAACATCTTACACTACACACTACAGTCTTTAACTATATGCTGTTCACTGACATCTTACACTACACACTACAGTCTTACACTATTCACTAACATCTTACACTACACACTACAGTCTTACACTATTCACTGAAATCTTACACTACACACTACTGTCTTACACTATACACTATTCACTGACATCTTACACTACACACTACTGTCTTACACTATACACTATTCACTGACATCTTACACTACACACTACTGTCTTACACTATACACTATTCACTGACATCTTACACTACACACTACTGTCTTACACTATACACTATTCACTGAAATCTTACACTACACACTACTGTCTTACACTATACACTATTCACTGACATCTTACACTACACACTACTGTCTTAAACTATATGCTGTTCAATGACATCTTACACTACACACTACTGTCTTAAACTATATGCTGTTCAATGACATCTTACACTACACACTACAGTCTTACACTATTCACTAACATCTTACACTACACACTACAGTCTTACACTATTCACTAACATCTTACACTACACACTACTGTCTTACACTATACACTATTCACTGACATCTTACACTACACACTACTGTCTTACACTATACACTATTCACTGACATCTTACACTACACACTACTGTCTTACACTATACACTATTCACTAACATCTTACACTACACACTACAGTCTTACACGCTACACTATTCACTGACATCTTACACTACACACTACAGTCTTTAACTATACGCTGTTCACTGACATCTTACACTAAACACTACTGTCTTACACTATTCACTAACATCTTACACTACACACTACTGTCTTACACTATTCACTAACATCTTACACTACACACTACTGTCTTACACTATTCACTAACATCTTACACTACACACTACTGTCTTACACTATTCACTAACATCTTACACTACACACTACAGTCTTACACTATTGACTAACATCTTACACTACACACTACTGTCTTACACTATACGCTGTTCAAAGACATCTTACACTACAGTCTTACACTATACACTAACATCTTACACTACACACTACTGTCTTACACTATACACTATTCACTGACATCTTACACTACACACTACAGTCTTTAACTATTCACTAACATCTTACACTACACACTACAGTCTTTAACTATACGCTGTTCACTAACATCTTACACTACACACTACTGTCTTAATCTATACGCTGTTCACTGACATCTTACACTACACACTACTGTCTTACATGCTACACTATTCACTGACATCTTACACTACACACTACAGTCTTTAACTATATGCTGTTCACTGACATCTTACACTAAACACTACTGTCTTACACTATTCACTAACATCTTACACTACACACTACTGTCTTACACTATACACTATTCACTGACATCTTACACTACACACTACTGTCTTAAACTATATGCTGTTCAATGACATCTTACACTACACACTACTGTCTTACACTATTCACTGACATCTTACACTACACACTACTGTCTTACACTATTCACTAACATCTTACACTACACACTACTGTCTTACACTATTCACTAACATCTTTCTTACACTACACACTACTGTCTTAAACTATACGCTGTTCACTGACATCTTATACTACACACTACTGTCTTACACTCTACACTGTTTACTAACCTCTTACACTACATACTATAGTCTCAAACTATACACTATTCACTATCATCTTACACTACACACTACTGTCTTACACTTAACATTATTCACTATATACTATTTACACTTTACTACAGTCTTCCACAATAATATAGTATATATACAAGACTATAGCCGTATACTATACACTTTAGTCTCTAGTTGATCTCTGTGCTCTCTGTGTAATTTGCCTGAAATACAGAGATCCAGTGAGTTTGTTTCATCATGGTTAGGATAAAGAAAGTTTTTTTCAAAATTATTGGGATACATGCTTGGACATGATCTGCTGCTTCTAAATAACTATGAAAAGTTTCTGCTGTGTTGTTGTGTACAATTAACATTTTCACCATGTTTGTCATGTTGTGACATTAGAACACATACATACTTATACATAGTGTATAAGTACATAACTAAACACGTAATTACAGAATTACAACTATCAATAATATAAAAACTCCTCTAAACAACAGCATCATCAACTGTTTCATAACACCTGAACTTCAGTGCAGGCCACACAGGCCTTTATTAGCCTTTACTGGAAAAAACAGCCCAGTCAGACTTTATAATAAGCGTTTTTGAGTTACTGCAGAAACTGAGCGGTTCAGAGGATTAGATTCCTCTGTGCTGTGCTTAGCACTGCAGCTGCCTCTGCTGTGTGAATCGATGGGTTTAATCGATAACTGATCCCTATCTTACATCAGAGTGTGACTGCATCGGTATGAAACCCAAGGACCCCTGATTGATTAGATGTCTGAGTCCAGAGCCCCTGGGGGCTAAAGCCTGGACACAGTTACAGCGAAACACACACTATAATGAACTCAGACAGGTAACCAGAAACCAGCGCGAGAGAATCCAGCTCTCAAGGTTACGCTCTGCCTGGTGCTTATGTGGAGGTTGTGCCTGCACAATGAGACAAAACCATTTCTTTATTTTCATAAAAACATGTTTATGTTCACCGTAGAAGATTAAAATATAAACAATGCTTTATTTAACGAAATGCAAAAACATCCTTAAAAACAGGAATGTTCAGTTAATAATATGCAGTAATAATATTCATATAACTAAACCTTATGGATCAGTTTCCCTGACAGGGATTAATCAAGGAATGCACCATTCTGGTCCTGGACGTCTGGTTTCCCTACCCAGACACCAAATCACCAAACTGTGCTGGACACCGGCCTTACAGGACCAGAGCTGTGCACCCTTGCCTGAAGACCGGTCCTGGACCAGTGTTCTAAGTGGAGATTGTCCTTTGAAAGGAAATGTAGTGCAGGGCTAATCTTAATCCCTATCCAGGAAACTGACCCTTAAACACTGTGCTGTACTTCAGCTTTTAAGTCTTTTAAGTCTTTTAAGTCTAAAACTTAAACTCTTAAAGTCTTTTAAGTCTAACCTTCATACCAAGCACAAAAAAATACTGACTATGTTTGTTTCCATAAATCTAAATCCCACTGTGACTCTTCAGATCCTGGATAAACTCTGGAAGTCAGAAGTGAAGATCTAGCGAGAGCTAAAGAAGCTGAAACACTAACATGACAGTATAAATGAATGAATGCATGAGTTCCTTTGTAAATGCTAACTGGTCTCTATTGGCATTCATTCATTATTAGCAATGTGCTTAGACTGAAGTCCTCTAAGATGATAAAACCATGTTTGGGTTCTTGTATAAAACATAACAGAACTGTATGAATTATTAGTGTTATACTGTGAGGCTGCGTGTGCTCAGTGGTCTGGTGTGTCCTCTGATTCGGAGAGCAGCCCCATGTTCTTCAGAATGAGTTTCTCCAGAGCGCGGTACTGCTCGTACTCCTTCAGGGCCTCCTCCTCCAGCTCCTCCACCTGCTTCACCGACACTGCCCCTGCCTCCTACGCCAACAATGACAAGTCACGGAAATAATAAGAAAAATAATCAATAATTATTTCATTCCTGTATCACTGCCCTGCCCACTACTTGCTGAGTAATCACAATCATGCTTTACTGACTGAGCTGCTTTTTTTGCTGAGGGAAATTGGCAACATTGAAAGTAAATATTTGAAACAATTATTTTTTTTTCTTACTTTCCAAAACTAATAAAAGTAATAGTTACTGAATATTTTATAGTAGATACTGAATAATTCATTGTAGATACTGAATAATTAATGCAAGTTAAACAAATAAACCAGATTTCAATATACAATTTCAGCCTTAAACACAGATTTGACCTCAAGAAGCCCAGCAACATTAATACGTCATCAGACTACATTAGTTCATTATTATGATGATGATGATTATTAATGTTATTATTATTATTATTATTATTAGTAATAGTAGTAGTAGTAATAGTAGTAGTAGTAGTAGTATAACAAGGTCAAAGTTCATGGTTTTCACTTTTCATCAAAAGATGAACATACACACACACACACACACACACACACACACACACACACACAGGCCTAAGTGGCAATAAAGTAATCTTTTGTATTTGTTTTGAAATTCCTGTGAAATCCCCTAAAGTATGTGGTTGGTGCTTAATTTGAGTTTTCTGAGTGTGTGTGTGTGTGTGTGTGTGTGTGCATGCATGTGTGTGTGTGTGCATGCATGCATGTGTGTATGTGTGTGTACGTCTGTGTGTGTGCGTGCATGCATGTGCATGTGCGTGTGTGTGTGTGTGTGTGTGTGAGTCTGTATGCATGTGCATGTGTGTGTGCGTGCACGTGTGTGCATGCATGTGTGTGTGTGTGTGTGTGTGTGTGCACGTGTGTGCATGCATGTGTGTGTGTGTGTGTGTGTGAGTCTGTATGCATGTGCATGTGTGTGTGCGTGCACGTGTGTGCATGCATGTGTGTGTGTGTGTGTGTGCACGTGTGTGCATGCATGTGTGTGTGTGTGTGTGTGTGAGTGAGTCTGTGTGTGTACGTCTGTGTGTGTGCGTGCATGCATGTGCATGTGCATGTGTGTGTGTGTGTGTGTGTGTGTGCACGTGTGTGTGTGTTTATTTTGGTGCCACATTAAAAAACTCTATAAAGTGTTTTTTTCTCTTCCTTAAATGAAACAGGGCAATGTGAGTCTGTGCCGTTTAACTGGGATGAATTAAAACAGTCCACAGTGTCTTTAAAGTAAAATTACTCAGCAGACAAAAAACCAGCTTTGGTACATTTGATCCCCCTCAGCGTTAATCCAGCCTCAGCAGAGCCGAGAGTGTAGCGCAGCTGTGTTTGAGAGAAGGAGAGGTGAAAACAGAGTGATGCTGGGAGATAAAGGAGGCAGTGATAGAGAGCAGGATAAACACACCTCCCTCTACACTCAGCCAGAGAACAAACTCAGTCTCATCATGACCACACTTTAACCCCACTGACTCGACCTCCGTCAGGTACTTCTTAAAAACTTCTTAAAAGACTCTCCAGTGCAGTAAAGATAAACACAAAGTACAAGCAGCTTGAATAAACTACTGTACTGAGCACTTTTAAATCATTCATAGCAGTTAATGAATCATTTGTAATAGATACTGAATAATTTATAACTAGTTACTGAATCACTTATAACAGCTACTGAATAATTCATATTAGTTTGTGTAAAATGTGTAATAGTCACAGATTCATGTATAGAAGATACTACATAATTCTTAGTAGTCACTAAATAATTTGTATTAATTACTGAATAATTTATAGTAGTTACTGAAAATTTCATATTACTGAAAAATGTATAGTAGTTATTGTATATTTCATATGAGTTACTGAATAATTTTAGTAGTTACTGAATAACGTATAGTAGTTATTGAATTCATAAGGGTTACTGAACAATTTGCAGTAGTTATTAAATAATTAACATTACATCCTGGTTCTCCGGTTTCCTCCCACAGTCCAAAGACATGCAGTCAGGCCAATTGGACATGCTAAATTGCCCCTGGGTGTGAGTGACTGTCTGTGTCTGTGTGTCTGCCCTGCGATGGGCTGGCGACCTGTCCAGGGTGTATCCTGCCTTCCGCCCGAAGACTGCTGGGATAGGCTCCAGCACCCCCCCGCGACCCTGACGGAGAAGCGGCTTAGAAAATGGATGGATGGATAATTTATAGTAGTGAATAATTCATACTGCTTACTTTCATTTTCATTCATATATTGTTCTTCCAATAATCTCATAATGAGAAATATTAAATATGTTGCTGCCTCGTTCTAAACGTTATCCCTCTACTCTGCTCCCCAATACAAATGAGTCTCCCACCATTTTCCTCCTCTGCTGCTCGGCCTCCATCTCTCTCCTCTCTTTCTCCTGCATCTCCTGCCTCTTCTCAAAGTACTCCAGACGCTCCACCTCCTTTTCAAAGTAGCTGCTCACGCTGCACTTCTGCAGGACAGGACACAAACGCAGCCCATCAGCCAGTACTCCAGTAAAAGTAGAAGTTCCTCCCTTTAGACCTCCACTTGAGTAAAAGTACTAAGTATTTACCTTCAAAAGTACTTAAGTATAAAGTAAAAGTACTAAAGTATTTACCTTCAAATGTACTTAAGTATAAAGTAAAAGTACTAAAAGAGTAATTCTGGCTCTGATCTGGTCCTGTTATCATTTTTATAACCAGACTGGCTTCATGAACTCATTTCAGGTGAAAGTCCTCCAGCGTCTCTCTTGGTAAACCAGTCTTTTAATAGAACGTCATTAATTAGTGACGCTGACGTCTATTAAAATGATCAGAAGCACAAAACACTGAAGGTAAACAGTTTCCATCAGGGAGAACCGAGTGGCTCTGAAATCACTTTTTACACACAAGCAAAGTTTCAGTTTCAGATTTATTTACAACTTAGTTCCAAGTTTAAGTTGAATAAAAACTGGCTTTAAACTCAGGATCACAGATGAGCTCCTTTACTATGTTGATCTGTAGGCGTCTGTTCATAAACATAAACCAGCCCAAACTCATTTACTATAAAATGAAATGGTGTTTGTAGAAATTCAGAAAAAAGCCGCGTCAGTCTCGACTGCATATGTGGACATATTTCTATATTGAGCTCTATTTACACAAAGTTAGGTTAGTTCATCATTTATGTTGAACAGACTCTCCCAAAGTTTTACGCTGCTGCGCTGACGTTGAACCGCGTGCTGCACTGGGTCGGTATGACCAACAGGTCAAAACCAGCTCTAAACAAAGTGACCGCTGGGCCCTGATTGGTGCTCTGGCTTTGCGCTTCTTTCGTTTTGACATGTTACGTTTTTATACACACAGAAACCAAAAGGAACGACAGATTTCTCAGAATGTAGGAGGAAAAAGTCGGATATTAGACTCTGAAATGTAGTGGAGTGAAAGGAGAAAGACGCCAGAATGGAGAAACTTCAGTACAGATACAGCAAAAATACTAAAGTACAGAAACTAATTACATTTACTCAGTTACTCAGTTACAGTCCACCACTGTTAATTATGAAGCCGAGTCAAATGCGATCAGAGAGAATACAGTAAAACTCTTGCTGTACTTTAGACACAGAAGTCGCTCTGCGTCTGCTATGCTTTTCTTTCTCACCTCGTTGGCGGACGAGTGGTGCAGGGTCCACGGGACCTCCAGGATGTGCAGAGTGCCCAGGTAGTCCGACACAGCCAACAGCTGCTGCTTCGCTGCTCAGAAGAGATCACACTGGAGTTACTGTACAACTCAGAACGTCTTCTTACAGTTTCATACTTCAGCACTGATAATGCACAACGCAGATTTCCCATTAACATACACTACAGTGATGTACAAGCTTTGGGATCCACTGATTAAATGACGTGTTTTGTTGAAGTGAAAATAAGTCAACACATCCTCTCCAGCAGTGGTCTCCAACCCTGGTCCTGGAGATCTACCTTCCTTTAGAGCCTAGTTTCAACCACAATTGGCTACACCTACTCCGGCTAATCAACTTCTTCCCAAGTCTCTGATTGGATGAATCAGATATATCAGAGTCTGCTCCTTTCTTTTATAATACATTTTTTTGGCTATTCTAGCACATAAGCACATATCTACAGCCAAGATGGTAAAATGGACATAACATGTTGTGGCTCCCAAGGTGGTTTGATTTTTGTTGATAGGACAAAATGGCTCTTCTTAACATTTGGGTTGCAAACCCTGCCTATCTCCTTCAGTCTTGTTGGAAAAGCATCTCAGGAAGAGCCTCACAAAGCTG